>NC_074699.1:24405462-24705462 GCF_029448725.1 Salvelinus fontinalis
TTTTCTCTGATAGGAGAGAGGTATACAAGCTCCCATGTGGGTGGAAAAACAAGAACACAAACAAAAGAGTGAAAGCCCATAGAACAGTGAAAGATGAATGTGTGTGTTGGTGTCGGTGTCTGTGTGTGTGGCAGGGGAGCTGTTTGCATTATAGGGAGCCCACCTGAGTGTCTGTTCAAACTGCGTGGGATAGGCAACCTCAGAAAAGACACAGGAAGAGGAGGAGTACACATAGTGCACCTTTGGCAGAGATAGAATGCTCACCCTGGGAGTAAAACAAACACTCTCGGCTGAACCCTGGCAACATGCCTGCTTTTAGTGTCTTCCAGGCCAATCCGAGGGGAGAGATTATTTGTGTCATGCCGAGTCAAAGTGTACATCTCCTACTTGAGTCTTTAGAGAGGAAGACAGCCCTGTGCTAATGCCCTGCGCATTCACTGCCGAACTAGGTCATTTAACAATGGAGTGAGCAGCAGTCGGCACTCTCCCCTGCATAATACATTAAGTGTAATGTGCAGCAACTATACAGAGGGCCCCGAAAGCTGTTATTTTATTCTGTAAATGCACACGGACATGCCGTTTAACATTGTCACAGGCGAGCGGAATGAACGGGTTTCATTGTGCGTCAAGTACAACATGATGCCAAGTTTAATCTGAGCATAAAGCAACATGACAAAAGGGAGAACACGGTGTGTTCTATAAAGCATGAGCCCTAAATACGTGAGGGCTGCTGAGCCCTGGGCGCTAGCGACAGACAGACAGACAGACAGACAGACAGCAAAGATTACAGAGGGAAAACCTGAGCGCTGCAAGGAGAGGGCCCCAGTCCCTATTGTGTGCTCGGGATCACAAAGTGTTCCTCTATAACTCTATTTACAGCACCCCTGGCTCCTACTGTCTCTACCTCCCTCCCTCCTGTCATACATTATAGCATCTGCTGAATGCAGCCAGGGATGATAAAGGCAAGCTCAATACACTTCCATCATGTCAAAGGAGCGGCTCTACAATAGAGCTAGCAGTTATTTCAAAGAGATAATGTGTTTCAGAAATGACTCATTCAGTTATTCTACTGATCAGCTATTCTCTTGATATGGAAAGAGATGTACTGTATATGCAGCCGTTTGTTCAGGTTCCTCATTGTCTCTCTCTGTCTTTCCTCTGTTTCTGTGTACTGTAGGAGCGGGCACACTTTGAGAGCCTTGGTCACCATCTTAGCAAACTGGGCGAGGATGGCAAAATTGGCCACAGAGTCATCGACCTCACCAGGCCAGAGGATCTGGATGGTAAGTACAGACTTCTCTCCTATAGTTTTCCCTTTTCCCATGCTGAAAAGTCATCCAGTCAGTTCTATGTGACAGTGAATTCTTCAGACTGCTGCCTGCATCCCCCCAGTGCACAGTGTGTTCCTATAGTGGACCAGAGAGAGGTGAGGGCTGCCAGAGCAGTAGACCAGGGGGAGCTGGGTTGGGGGGATAGTGGTGTTTGAAGGCACCCACCGCTCCTTGGTTTTCACAGGTAAGTGAGGGGAGGACAGGGTGCCTGAGGACAAAGCTGGCCCTTCTCCAGGCCTGGCCCTGGCTGCCGCTGCACTTGTTTGAGGTCCTGGGCACAGAGGTGTAAATTCGTGTAGCACCCGTGTGACAAAGCGCCATCTCCCTTTGTGGGCCTGGAGCGTAAACAGTGGCGAGGAATGCCTTGATGCGCCAATGTTTCTCTGACGTAAATATTTGTGTCAGTTTCCATGGCACTTCAGAGCCCCGAGCAGAGGGAAAATGAATCAGGCTCACCTTTAATAGCTGCAACATTCTCAAGATGGAGGGAGAGATATTTATCAGGACAATACAAGAGCACTCGCCTCTTTAGATCCATTCTAAAAGCCCTTTTAAAACATTTCCCACCAATTTCCCCATTTCCCAACATTCCCAACAAAATAATTACAACACACAACATTTCACAAATTGTATGGTCTACCTCACATAAACCTGCTTGTTGACAAAGTCAAAGAACTGAAACATAAATGAATTGTCTTGTCTGCTTTCACATCACACCCATAAATTCAGGATTAGAGGTGCAGTTAGTGGCCATAGAGGGATAGTTCCCACGTCGTCGACCGCAGCAGACTCTGTCCCACCCCTCTGGCCCTCAGGGCAGATGTTCTCTAGGTCCTCAGCCTCTCCCAGTTACCCCAGTGGGAACCTTTCTTCTGTGGCTACTGTGGAGTCAGGACAGGAGCAAGGCGCGCACCAGCCCCTGTCGTCAGGGATCAGTTGTGTCCTTTTATGTCCTGTACAGGGCCGAGGGAAAGGCCAGCGCCAGACGCCTCTGGGAAGTGAGTTCCCAGCAGGCTGTGGATTAAGAGGAGGCAGGGAGGAGAGGAGAGGCAGGGCCCACGGAGGTCCTCTTCCCAGGGGGAGAGAGAGAGTGGTGGCTAGAAGCCAGAGACATGCACATAGCTCACCAACACAGTCACCATTTCATCTATCTCCACAAATATATCTGTCTATTTCAACAGCACCACCAGATGAATGATGTGAACGGGGTTTTAACATGATGCCCACCACATTAAAGCCTGTTTTTACAACCACAATCTGTTTACTTTGGAGAACAAGATATGTGTTAACTTTTGAGGTTCTTGTTTGGAGGCATTATGTTGAGCAAATCTAAGAAAATGCATGTTTACTATGAGAATGGATAGGATATAACAATTATAATAACATTATTATCATTATTTACTTTAATTATTTGCCATTTTCAAATAATCATAGCTGTCAACAGCATTTTCAACCGCTTAAACTTAAGTGATTTCTTGAGGGAGAGCCAGGTACTACATGTAAATATGGTTCATTATTTTAAAGCAGGGACTTTTTATTCTGCAACACGCTATTCCACAGCAGCACAGAGTGTACTGCAGACACCTTTCTGCACCCCAACATGAGGAAAACTACTGGTAGTATCTGAATATACCTGAACAGGCTGTAACTGCTACCTAGTGACTGTAGGTCTGTCAGGGCAGGGGTCAATCTCCCTGCAGAGGAGAGACAGTGTTATTCAGAAGACCACTGTACAGAAGGCCTCGCTGCAGTTCACAGAAAGCTTTAGGTTGCTTAAACTAATATTTGCAAAGCATGCAGCAACCAAATTAACAACTGCCAAAGTTCTAACGAGGGCCATTGGAAAATAGTGGCGTGGTATGAGAATAGATAGGATTTCCTTCATTTTGGAAAGCCACAAGCCACATGCATCAGCTCACCGCAAAGACATTAGGTCTTTTTAAGCTCAGATGAAAAACATGAACAAATACCACAAAAGGCCTCAACCCAGCCTCTTTGTTCATTCACATATGGCTTGGTAGAAGTAGAATGACACGCGGGTTGTGTGTTTATCTAAAGCGCCTCCGCCAGAGAGGGTCCTGGGAGAACAAAGGTGGCGTTGAGAGATGCAGGGAGGCAGGAAACAGAGTTCATCGGAACGCACAGCACAATATCATCTAAGGAGAAATAAGCAAGGCAGCTTGGCTAAGTGGAAATATGCGAATAGACTTCTTATGGGGTAGGAGAAACAGTAGTGTTGTACTTTTGTTGTACAGTAACAGACAGTGATGTTGTGTTTATTTGTCTTGGTAGCTCAGAGCTGTTCTTCAGTTTATTATCAGATGATTGTTTTGAGAAGTTCATGTTGTTGTTTTCCTTCCTAACCAGAGGTTCATGTTGTTGTTTTCCTTCCTAACCAGAGGTTCATGTTGTTGTTTTCCTTCCTAACCAGAGGTTCATGTTGTTGTTTTCTTTCCTAACCAGAGGTTCATGTTGTTGTTTTCCTTCCTAACCAGAGGTTCATGTTGTTGTTTTCCTTCCTAACCAGAGGTCCATGTTGTTGTTTTCCTTCCTAACCAGAGGTTCATGTTGTTGTTTTCCTTCCTAACCAGAGGTCCATGTTGTTGTTTTCCTTCCTAACCAGAGGTCCATGTTGTTGTTTTCCTTCCTAACCAGAGGTTCATGTTGTTGTTTTCCTTCCTAACCAGAGGTCCATGTTGTTGTTTTCCTTCCTAACCAGAGGTCCATGTTGTTGTTTTCCTTCCTAACCAGAGGTTCATGTTGTTGTTTTCTTTCCTAACCAGAGGTTCATGTTGTTGTTTTCCTTCCTAACCAGAGGTCCATGTTGTTGTTTTCCTTCCTAACCAGAGGTTTATGTTGTTGTTTTCCTTCCTAACCAGAGGTTCATGTTGTTGTTTTCCTTCCTAACCAGAGGTTCATGTTGTTGTTTTCCTTCCTAACCAGAGGTTCATGTTGTTGTTTTCCTTCCTAACCAGAGGTCCATGTTGTTGTTTTCTTTCCTAACCAGAGGTTCATGTTGTTGTTTTCCTTCCTAACCAGAGGTTCATGTTGTTGTTTTCTTTCCTAACCAGAGGTTCATGTTGTTGTTTTCCTTCCTAACCAGAGGTTCATGTTGTTGTTTTCCTTCCTAACCAGAGGTTCATGTTGTTGTTTTCCTTCCTAACCAGAGGTTCATGTTGTTGTTTTCCTTCCTAACCAGAGGTTTATGTTGTTGTTTTCCTTCCTAACCAGAGGTTCATGTTGTTGTTTTCCTTCCTAACCAGAGGTTCATGTTGTTGTTTTCCTTCCTAACCAGAGGTTCATGTGAATTATAGGCTGACTTTTATTGCCCTGAATGTTCCCATAGGAGGCTATTCGTTTGAGCTCAAACTAGGTGGTTTAGACATGAGACCATATCAGTTACAAGTGTAATGTATTAGATCAATTAGGGTGTCCCTTTTTGAAGTTGGTTGATTCCCAAAACAATGAATTCAAATGTTTTTTGATGAAGGGATAAAACATTACATTTGCAAACATTTACTTGGTTCAGACAATTCAGACAATTCCCTTTATACAGTTCACGTTTGATTTCCAATAGTTCTGTTTTATTCATATAGGCCTATCCTTGGAGATTAATGTGC
This sequence comes from Salvelinus fontinalis, assembly GCF_029448725.1. NCBI lineage: Eukaryota > Metazoa > Chordata > Actinopteri > Salmoniformes > Salmonidae > Salvelinus > Salvelinus fontinalis. The sequence goes on from NC_074699.1 coordinate 24,410,414, forward strand.
GTGTGCCTGTGTGTCATTCCCATAGTCTGTTAGGACGAGTTGGTTTTGCATGATGTTGAGGGCTCAGAGACTGCATGTCAGCCCAGGTTGCCCAAGTTTTATTGATTCATTCTGGAATAGTGAGATGTGAACAGGAATGCTCCTTGCCCCACTTTAAGGCTGATGGCATGCGAGAGGAGATGGAGGAGACAAAAGTAAGAGCTATACTGTGGCATACAAGTGCCAGCCTGTCAGCTTTTAGTTCCTTTACACACACATAGAAATGGAAGAATTCAAAGCATCCAACTGGCATGTTATTGTTTAATTAGCGGACTATGAACCACGGCTTGAATAGAGGCACTGAGCACTGCATGTGTCATATCTGTCCATACACTGCATGTGTCATATCTGTCCATACACTGCATGTGTCATATCTGTCCATACACTGCATGTGTCATATCTGTCCATACACTGCATGTGTCATATCTGTCCATACACTGCATGTGTCATATCTGTCCATACACTGCATGTGGGCTGATCCCCTCACTTGGAGGGAGAGGCCCTATTGTCAGCAGTAAATACCTTTAGTGAGAGGTGTTTGATTTGATCCCACTGGGCGGGGAGCAGGGAGGGCTTGGCAGGTTGGAGTGATTGTTGCCTGCTCACTGAGGCAGATCCTCCTGAGCAGATTCCAGGGTAAAAGTCGGTGTTGCCCTCAGAACAAAGCCGAGGGGAAGGGGAGAGAGGGGCAGCACAGCCCTCTGGCTCTGCTCGGCACAGGGTCCAGTCTGAACCTGCAGCACACATGTGTCATAGGCTGCTGGGCTTCACTACACTCTCTCCATTTTTTTCTCCTTTCTTTCCCTCTCTCTTCTTCATTTTGCCTCCATCTCTGATTTCTTTCTCGTTTCCCTCTTTCTCTCTTCCCCTCTCCCCCTCTCTCCTTCTCCCCTGCTCTCTCTCTCTCTCTCTCTCGCTCTCTCTCTCTAGCCCCCTCTCCTTCTCTCTCTTTCTCTCCCTCTCTCTCTCTCCCTCCCCCCCTCTCTCTCTCTCTATCCCTCTCTCTCTCTCCCTCTCCTCTCTCCCTATCTCTCTCTCGCTCTCTCTCTCTTTCCCTCTCTCTCTATCCCTCTCTCTCTCTCCCTCTCCTCTCTCCCTATCTCTCTCTTGCTCTCTCTCTCTTTCCCTCTCTCTCTCTCTATCCCTCTCTCTCTCTCCCTCTCCTCTCTCCCTATCTCTCTCTCGCTCTCTCTCTCTATCCCTCTCTCTCTCTCCCCTTCTCCCTCTCTCTCTCTCCCTCTCCCTCTCCCTCTCCCTCTGTCTCTCTCTCTCTCTGTAATTCATGCTGCTCATCTTCAGTGTCTGTGGGAGAAACAAATTAAAAGCAGATTCTCATATCGTTCCGTCACATTGAGCTGCAGGCCTCATGAATCACAATAAATTCGATTAAGCAGCCCTCCCCTGTTACCCCCCTTGCCCCCTCCCTAGCCTCAACCCTGGGGGCTGCCCTGTCACTGCTAAACATCTGTATTTATTTATACAATCACACACCTAACTAACTGCTTCCCCAACGTGCTGCTCCTCCCCAAAAAATCAATTAATGCTTGTTTGTAAATGTCAGAACAGTGTTGGGTGTTTTATTGAAGAGAGAAAACAGCATTGTTGTAAATTGCATGTTACCGTTGTGGGGTGATGCTTGGTGAGCTGCTGCTGCCAGCTCCCTCAGTGGCTGCTGCTGCTTCTGATTAGGACACATCATGATTACCCTGCAGGGCCAATGAGAGGGCGGCAGGGACCTCCCATGTGACCATACACAAGCACTGTGGTACGGATGGACGCGGTCCTCTGTCCCCATGGAGTGGTGGCATCATGCGGCTCTTAGCAACCGCCTTCTAGCCCAGGGTCAGGCTCATTTCTGCTCCCAGCTCCAAGTCCCAACACTGACAGACAGAGCCCCCAGCCCTGAGTCTGGTTCTGAGTCTGGGTCTGCTTAGCCCGTCAACACTCCATTCCATACTCACACAAAGCCACCAGGATGTTATAATGCTGTTTAGAGGAGCCATAGATTTCCCTTTCATGGCCTGCTGGTGCAGATACGAACTGGAGAAGAAGTGCTCCTCCTCGTCATCCGCCTGGCGAACCAGAACCCAGGGCTTCACGGGCCTCATCTCTAACGAACTGATTGAAGTGGTTTGTTTCCTGGCGCTGGTGTCAGGGTGGCGGGCCGTGTTGTGTCCCCCTCCTCGTAAGAAGCTCACCTCTGCCCGTATGCATGCATGCCAGTATATAAATTGCTGAATCAGTGTCAGTGGCAGAGTAATGGCACGGGGGGCATCGTAAATTAGAGCGAGCGATCCCAGGGCGCAGACACTGGCTGTCGTGTCTGAGTGAGCGCTGCGCTCCTGCCCTAATGAATACCTTCATCTGGCCCGGCAGTCAGCAGATTGGCCTACGTTGATGGATACTGTCAGCCCCACGCCACACCACATTTCATTGCACAATAAACATGGCTGTCAAAACCAAACAAAGTGAAATCAATTCATCCTGTACAGTGAGTGCGTGCTAAATGAAATGAATGTACTGTGGGGACGGTGGCAGCAGAGGTAGTGTATTATTCCTGAATCGTGATGGCGTAAAGCAGGGAGGTAAAGACATATAGGTTTTTCTCAACCAGGCATGTGTACAGGTATGTGTGTGTTAAAGGGGATACTTCGGGATTTTGACAATGAGGCCTTTTATTTACTTCCCCAGAGTCAGATGGACTAGTGGATACCATTTGTATGTCTCTGTGTCCAGTACGAAGGAAATTAGAGGTAGTTTAGCGAGCCAATGCTAACTAGTGTTAGCTAGCAGATACCCATAGACATCAAGTCATTACGTTAGCAATTGCGCTAGCGCTTATTAGCAACTTCCTTCAAACTGCACCCAGAGACATAAAAAGGGCATCCACAAGTTCATCTGACTCTGGGGAAGTAGATAAGGGGCATTGCCAAAATCCTGAAGTATTCCTTTAAGGAGAGATAGGTGTGAGAGGATTTTTTGTCTTGTGTGTATGTCTGTTGAGAAACAGGCTTTTTACCTCAAGTTGGAGAAGAAAGGCTGGGCTCTAGAAGAGCTTGTTGACCGGGGTCTCTCCCCAGGGCTCTGAAGGAGGATGATCATATGAACAGTATGGTGCAGGCCAGTCTGAGCCAGAGAGGTAGCTATATCCATCCATGCACAGTGCAGAGCAGGCAGATGAGAGCGGGTCTGACCGTCAGATGCCTGATATGACTGTGGCTCTGAGACTGTTGCCTGGCGAAGGCTAAATGACAAGAGCTGAGTCCCCAGGGCTCTGGCTGATGTACCGTGACAGTGTGAAGAGGCAAATTGCACTGGCCTCCCAGATAAAGGGAAGCCTTTCTGGATCATAAATGTGTCGGTATGACTGTTAAACATGAGCTGGTGTAAATGGATTTGGAGGCCCTATATGGAGGCACAGCCCAGCGGGGTCCTGGGAGAATAGGGCCTCCTGCTGGACGGCCGGACCTCAGCCGGAGTCCCCCCTGAGTCCCAGCCAAGCCTCAGCCGAGACCCAGGCCTCGCTCCTAGAGATCAGGCCTACCACCACAGGACCTCCATCCCCTTATCAGTCTGGACATGGCTGTCCACCCCAAGCCCAGCGGGATGTGTGTGTGCGTGTGCGCGTGCGCGTGCGTGCATGCGTGTCGTCTCTCACCTACTGTTTCCTTTAACAGTCTCCTGTAGATAGTTAAAGCTCTATCTAAAGTTGAGCCAGTCCTCTTCTCGCCATGTCTTACTTCAGGGCTTATCTCTGTACTGTGCTGAATAGAGCCAGTGAATGAGTCTGTGGATAGTGAATTAATCACAGAGTAGCGCTACATTCCATTACTCATTAACAGTTTGATTTTGTTTATCAACTGAAATAATACTAGAAATCAAAGTGCAGGTAACGTGTGCCAAGATGGAGGGCTAGTAGAAGATCCTAATGAGAACACTTCACATGTGGATGATGAAATATGCATGAGTCATCCTAAGCTTTCCTTTCCAGATTTTGGATCATTAAAGATGGATGGTAGCATATGGAAAGCTTTTTTTGTCTTATTTTTCAAGCCTTGTTTATCAACATGTTTTTGTTTGTTTAAATATTCATACAGCTTTTATTTAATTCTTTCACATCTTACATATAAAAGGAAGCAAATGCGCATGCAAACATAAATCATTATCAGGCTGATGTACAGTTTAATACGGAGAGAGAGAGAAAGAAACTCTTCTCACATGCTGATTGTGAATGGCCTGATTGAGAAACAGCACTTTACTGAGGAGTTCTGTGTGTGTTGGTATGCTCTCATCTCACACTAAATGTGTGTGCATTGGGGTGAAGTTGGCATTTGTGCTTCCAGAAACTTCTGGAACTTCAGTTTGAAATGTATGGGGCTGAGTATAGAAGTGTGAATGCTTGTCGAGCCCCAGAAAAAATATTTAACAGGTATTTAAGTCATGGTTCTCGTCTTTTGGGTTTGGATACATGTGTTGATTCGTAGGGTTGTTCCCCTGCTCTCACAATGTCCCCTTGTTCTACATTCAAAACATGCTCGTCAAATCCAGTTGTCAGAGCCAGTCTGGTCCAGTGGAAAGGAACCTTGAGAACTCAATTTCCTTCACCTTGTAGTGTAGCACCAACCCCACACCTGGTCTGGTCTCAGTCTAGCTCCAGCACCAACCCTACCCTACCCCTGGTCTGGTCTGGTCTCAGTCCAGCAACAACCCTACCCTACCCCTGGTCTGGTCTGGTCTCAGTCTAGCTCCAGCACCAACCCTACCCTACCCCTGGTCTGGTCTCAGTCTATCTCCAGCACCAACCCTACCCTACCCCTGGTCTGGTCTCAGTCTAGCTCCAGCACCAACCCTACCCTACCCCTGGTCTGGTCTAAGTCTATCTCCAGCACCAACCCTACCCTACCCCTGGTCTGGTCTGGTCTCAGTCCAGCAACAACCCTACCCTACCCCTGGTCTGGTCTGGTCTCAGTCCAGCAACAACCCTACCCTACCCCTGGTTTGGTCTCAGTCCAGCACCAACCCTACCCTACCCCTGTTCTGGTCTCAGTCCAGTCCCAGCACCAACCCTACCCTACCCCTGGTCTGGTCTGGTCTCAGTCCAGCACCAACCCTACCCTACCCCTGGTCTGGTCTCAGTCTATCTCCAGCACCAAACCTACCCTACCCCTGGTCTGGTCTGGTCTCAGTCCAGCACCAACCCTACCCTACCCCTGGTCTGGTCTGGTCTCAGTCCAGCACCAACCCTACCCCTGGTCTGGTCTGGTCTCAGTCCAGCACCAACCCTACCCTACCCCTGGTCTGGTCTGGTCTCAGTCCAGCAACAACCCTACCCTACCCCTGGTCTGGTCTCAGTCCAGCACCAACCCTACCCTACCCCTGGTCTGGTCTGGTCTCAGTCCAGGAACAACCCTACCCTACCCCTGGTCTGGTCTGGTCTCAGTCCAGCACCAACCCTACCCTACCTCTGGTCTGGTCTCAGTCCAGCACCAACCCTACCCTACCCCTGGTCTGGTCTGGTCTCAGTCCAGCACCAACCCTACCCTACCCCTGGTCTGGTCTGGTCTCAGTCCAGCACCAACCCTACCCCTGGTCTGGTCTGGTCTCAGTCCAGCACCAACCCTACCCTACCCCTGGTCTGGTCTGGTCTCAGTCCAACAACAACCCTACCCTACCCCTGGTCTGGTCTCAGTCCAGCACCAACCCTACCCTACCCCTGGTCTGGTCTGGTCTCAGTCCAGGACCAACCCTACCCTACCCCTGGTCTGGTCTGGTCTCAGTCCAGCACCAACCCTACCCTACCTCTGGTCTGGTCTCAGTCCAGCACCAACCCTACCCTACCCCTGGTCTGGTCTGGTCTCAGTCCAGCACCAACCCTACCCTACCCCTGGTCTGGTCTGGTCTCAGTCCAGCAACAACCCTACCCTACCCCTGGTCTGGTCTGGTCTCAGTCCAGCACCAACCCTACCCTACCCCTGGTTTGGTCTCAGTCCAGCACTAACCCTACCCTACCCCTGGTCTGGTCTGGTCTCAGTCCAGCAACAACCCTACCCTACCCCTGGTCTGGTCTGGTCTCAGTCTAGCTCCAGCACCAACCCTACCCTACCCCTGGTCTGGTCTCAGTCTATCTCCAGCACCAACCCTACCCTACCCCTGGTCTGGTCTCAGTCTAGCTCCAGCACCAACCCTACCCTACCCCTGGTCTGGTCTCAGTCTATCTCCAGCACCAACCCTACCCTACCCCTGGTCTGGTCTGGTCTCAGTCCAGCACCAACCCTACCCTACCCCTGGTCTGGTCTGGTCTCAGTCCAGCACCAACCCTACCCTACCCCTGGTCTGGTCTGGTCTCAGTCCAGCACCAACCCTACCCTACCCCTGGTCTGGTCTCAGTCCAGCACCAACCCTACCCTACCCCTGGTCTGGTCTCAGTCCAGCACCAACCCTACCCTACCCCTGGTCTGGTCTCAGTCCAGCACCAACCCTACCCTACCCCTGGTCTGGTCTGGTCTCAGTCCAGCAACAACCCTACCCTACCCCTGTTCTGGTCTCAGTCCAGTCCCAGCACCAACCCTACCCTACCCCTGGTCTGGTCTCAGTTCATCTCCAGCACCAACCTTACCCCTGGTCTGGTCTCAGTCCATCTCCATCTCCAGCACCAACCCTACCCTACCCCTGGTCTGGTCTCAGTCCATCTCCAGCACCAACCCTACCCCTGGTCTGGTCTCAGTTCATCTCCAGCACCAACCCTACCCTACCCCTGGTCTGGTCTCAGTACAGCTCCAGCACCTACCCTACCCCTGGTCTGGTCTCAGTCCAGCTCCAGCACCAACCCTACCCTACCCCTGGTCTGGTCTCAGTACAGCTCCAGCACCAACCTTACCCCTGGTCTGGTCTCAGTCCATCTCCAGCACCAACCCTACCCTGCCCCTGGTCTGGTCTCAGTCCATCTCCATCTCCAGCACCAACCCTACCCTACCCCTGGTCTGGTCTGGTCTCAGTCCAGCACCAACCCTACCCCTGATCTGGTCTGGTCTCAGTCCAGCTCCAGCACCAATCCTACCCTACCCCTGATCCCAGTCTCAGCCCCAGTCTCAGCCCCAGTCTCAGTTCCAGTAGTAGTGATGACAGCCCATTGGGTATGGGGGTTGAACGTGGCTCGTAGCAGTTGATTAACTGCTCGCCTCGCTTTCTCTTCTCCTTCTTGTTCCTACTCTGGTGTTTCCAGGGTGGAAAGCTCTGAATGGCTCTGGTACCGGAGCAGATAAACCACAACAGTATTATTGTTGGCCTACAGGAGGCGCCAGCACAGCCGAGGCACGGGTCTACAGGGAAGCCCGGGGGAGGAACAGCAACGAGCCCCACATCAAGAGACCCATGAACGCCTTCATGGTGTGGGCCAAAGATGAGCGCCGCAAGATCCTCCAAGCCTTCCCAGACATGCACAACTCCAACATCAGCAAGATCCTGGGTAAGCCTTTCTTCTTTCTCTCTCTCTCTTCCAGCCATACCTCTCTCCTTCATCCAGCCATTACAGAGTCTGTTACAGTCTGTTAGCCTTCCTGTGTTAGATTATGTTTAAAAAATGTTTTGACCAAGTTGGAAGGAACAGGATCGGATTTGCTCAGAAAGTCAGGAAACTGGCATGAAAATATATATTTTTATAGGTTTGTTGAAACTATTTTTATAGGTTTGTTGAAACTAAATTTTGTCTCTGAAAAAACAGTCCTTATACAGTTGATACAATCAGTTTACTATGAAATGATGTTGTAGGCTTTCGTTAAAATTAAATGTTCCCTATTAAGCACAAGGAAGTGAAACAATAGCAAGTGTCCGAAAGCGGCTTCCCTTTTTAAAGTCTGGTGTAGTGTACTCCTCCTCAATAGCCTCTCTCTCTCTCTCTCTCTCTCTCTCTCTCTCTCTAACTCTCTCTCTCTAACTCTCTCTCTCTAACTCTCTCTCTCTAACTCTCTCTCTCTAACTCTCTCTCTCTCTCTCTCTCTCTCTCTCTCTCTCTCTCTCTCTCTCTCTCTCTCTCTCTCTCGCTCTCGCTCTCGCTCTCGCTCTCGCTCTCTCTCTCGCTCTCTCTCTCGCTCTCTCTCTCTCCCACAATTCTCCCCTCAGCTGGGTATAAACACTAGGCTGTTTGGCTGTTGGCAATAGTGATAAACGTGTAGTGTTTAAACCACTATGTTAACAACAAGAAGAAACAGAACCCCATTCATGAAACAGTGGAACACTGTGGAGGCAAATTGCCTGACGGACAGAATCTAACACGTTACTGTTCGTGACGGGAGACCCAGCGGTCTGGCGGTCCAGAGCTGAAATCTAGTCGTTCATTGATATGTAGAAAATATTTGTTCTCCGTATAAAAAAGTAAATTATTTCTAACTGCACATTTGATTCAGACAGGGTATAACTTAAAACCTTTGTAACAATTTTAATCTCTTAATGACTTTTATGCTCAGCTGCCAGCTGAAGCCCACTGTGGTTTATACCTTTCTATGTGGACATAAACATTTGTAGCCCGGTACCAGTGGGAGTGGGGGGTGAGGCGGGGGGTGGCATGTTGTCTGATTCGCACCAGTGGCTCAATCAGCCCTTTCTTACAGATGGATTTACCGCCATGTCACTGCCGTCAGTGTTTGTCATGAAAAATGACAGTGGGTCTCGTCCCCACTGCACTGAGAGTCAATAGATCACAGCCTTTAAAAGTGGCGTCACCCAGGCAGGAGCAGGAGCAGGACACACTAGAGATCAGCTAGAGACTATTTACAGGCATGGTGTAGTTTCTGTTAACTCACCCACAGCCCAGCCACTGGCTTTATGGGTTTACATGGTTACTACAGAGACCACATAATAATATACTGTATCCACAATGGAAACTCCTATTTGCATTGATATATCTATTGATTCTTATTAACTAATTATTCCTAAGTCCTTTTTACACCTCTGTAGTAAAAATGTACATTCAAAGTGAATGTTGTACTGATATCTGTGTGTCTGTGTTGTGTTACAGGCTCTCGCTGGAAGTCTATGACCAACCAGGAGAAACAGCCGTTCTATGAGGAGCAGGCCCGTCTCAGTAAGATCCACCTGGAGAAGTACCCCAACTACAAGTACAAGCCCCGGCCCAAGAGGACCTGCATCATCGACGGGAAGAAGCTCCGCATCGGCGAGTACAAGCAGATGATGCGTTCGCGACGGCAAGAGATGAGGCAGTTCTTCACTGTGGGGTAGGTGCACAGTGAAGAACGCCAGGCTTAGAGCACAGGCGCGACACACACACACGTAGACACACAGCTAAATGACTATTCTGAAATCAGTTGGCTTTTTGCCTGAGAACATACTCTCTCTTCACTGTGCTTACACTAAAGATAGTTGAAATGTGTCTGTAACTTGTCACACTAAGGCCCTGACCTTCGAATCAACCCAATTCATCAACCCGTTAAATCATGTGTGTTATACAGCCCTCAGAATAGATGAATAACGTTTGAACTAGTTTCCCTTTTCCGTAAAAAAAAAACGTGTTATTTTTTTCTCCACGTGTAGTGATGACGGTGGTGATAGTTCGTCGTACGCAATTTCCAACCGATTTGCGGAGCATTAATGAAACCCCAAGTCAAACACATTTCCTCATCCACCTTACTGTCAGGTGTTTTTTAGTAGTAGTGATTTATCAATTTGATACAATAGCCGACAGCAATAGCAGAGAAAGAGATGCCGACATTATTACAGGATATAAAGCATAAGTATAGATTTACAGAGGCCTGGAGGGCAGCTGTCTGGAGCTTAACTTCCTCATTTACTGCGTGTGGTCAGTAAGGAGAAGGCTTCTCCAGGTGTTCCCTCATCACCCGTAAGCTATACGATCACTGGAGTATCAATCACTGCTAAAACAGCAGATGAGAGAGAGAGAGTGCACTAACCACCAATGGGCTTTATGTTACCAATAAACTGGGTGCCGTTTCAGAACGACTCAGAACGGTGCTGTCTGGACAACTGTTCTCCCAAATCATTTTCACAGAACCATTGGCTGAGAACACACCTCTGTGGAGAACAGTTAATCCAGCTAGCTCTCTCGGTTTAAGTGCTGAAGTGGAGGTGTCTTTAGGGTTGACTCGAGCAGCACACACACTGTCAGCATTCTTTCCATTTGCTCATCCCATGTGATTCTAATTGTTTTCCTTTATACATATTTGAAGTAAAGCCTTTTTCCATCTAAAAAATAACACAGAACTGATATTGTTATGAGAAGTAAGTCTGGATTATAATGATGAAACAGGAACAAACTTGTCTAATGGTCTCTCTCTCTGTCCTTCGTTTTCTCCCTACAGGCAACAACCGCAAATCCCCATCAGCACCAGCGCCAGCGTGGTCTACCCTGGGGCCATAACCATGGCAACGACCACACCCTCCCCTCACATGACGTCTGAGTGCTCCAGCGCCTCAGCAAGCCCGGAGCCGGCCGTTCCCGTCATCCAGAGCACCTACAACATGAAGATAGAGCCCAGTGCCATGTTAACCAACGACCCCATCATCAACGGAGAGGTAGATGAGATGGACATGTACGAGGACTTTGACGAGGAGCCCAAATCGGACTACAGCAGTGAGACTGAGACACTGGAGCCTATCGTCAGCGCCAACTGAGGCCTCTCAACACCCGAGCCGAGACATACACACATTCATACTGGAGAACCATCCCCAGGGCGGAAGACTGACTGAAGGAGGAGAAACAGAAGAACAAAAAAATACAGAACAAAAAGAAATGGTTCTGTTGATGCATCATTTAGGAGCCTGCATGCATATGTGGCTCCGTCAGAATCAACAGCTAAAGGTCTTAAATATTTCTTACAGTGTGTGAAGCCGTTTGGTTTAGTTCGTTTTGTTTTTTGTTTTTTATTATCTCATCGTTTATTTTTTTGTGTTTTGTTCATAGACATTTACACAATTAGGTTATTGCCTATACAACTTTGGATGACAGGACTTGAAATGTAACGTTTGATATGAATCCATAATTCTTACAGTCTTACTTTTTTCTTATTATATACATATTTTTTTCTCTTCAGTTAAATGCTTTTAATAGATTTCATTACTGTTTTTGATGGGAGTTATATATTCTCACTCAGGTATGCTGTGCCAGCCAACAGCTTGTGAATGTTTTAAATACGAATTTATTTGAAACTATTTAGAAAGCAAAATATTTGGAAATTCATATTAACTAAAAACAAACAAACAGAACAATTCCATAATTCTGGGACATAATCAGACTCCCGTATTATTAATTGTATTAGTATTATTATTATTATAGTTATTATTGGTATTATTAACATACTGTACGATTTTGTGCAGATGTGCCAAACGTTTCAAGGTTTTTTTCTCTTAAATCATTTGTTTGAGTCTCGAGGGAGAGACTCGAGTCTTAGACAATCTCTTAATATCTTAGTGCGGCTTCAAAATCCAGTTTCTTTATATACCTTCTATATTGAAACACTCAGGAATCTGGAGACAGTGTGCTGTGTCTAGGGCAGGAACAGGAAGTGATGCAATAGCTTCAGGTGTGGTTGTTCATAATGGCAGCTGTTCTCCATGGAGACCAATGCGGTGACCAACAGGCCCTTCTCTCCCTGTCCCTCTCCAGCTCATGTCACCAGCCCAGTCTAACACAGAGCACTATAACACTCCCCTCACACTCTCTGCTCATTCTTCAACTCAGTCTTACCAAGTTCTTAATCAGAGTGATTGTAATCAGGCCAGAATTCCAAGGGGCCAAAGGCATCCAATCTGTGGGATTGGAAAGGCAGCGAAAGGCAGCTTTGGGGGCATTATAATCACAAATTGCTGTTTTACAATGTGTAGCTACAGTACATTCGGTTAAATACTTTAGCCCCTACTGGGGCGGCAAGTTTTAAAGTCTTTGGTCTTAACATTTTTTTTGTTAAATCTTAAGTATTTTTTCGACATTGTAAATCTTAAATTGACACGAGAAGGTCTTAAAGCAGAGTTAACTACTGCAGCAGTCTTAAGAGAAGAGGCAGTGTGTGCGGGAATAACATCGTGTTTTTATTAAAGGAGGGTTACAGACAAAGTTTTACATTCTAACGAGTCATATGAAACACACCAGTATTCCATAAACCACACCAGATCTGAGATGGTGATTCTCTACATTCATGCACTTAGATGTTAACACTTACTACTTCATTTTTCAACTAAGTTAATATTTTATATTGAACAAAATTTGTGTTGTTTTATAATGACCAGTTGCCTATTTTACATAAAGTTTAACTTAAGTATTTTAGAGCAATTGAAAATGCACTTCTGTATTTTATTTACATACAGACAATGAATATGACATATAACACAATCAATCAGCTCTTAATCTTGTGACAATCAGTCACAAACTGAAAGTCCTTTACCTCTTGAATGGTTATTTTACCAGTTGATCAGATCCCAGGTTGTTACCTATGGAGAAAAAGCTAGAGATGGCCAGCAGTCAAGGCCTTACTGTCCATAATACAGCCCTCCTACAGGCCAGAAGGACTAAGTGCCTCCCTCTCTGCCCTGCTATTGCCCTGTCTCGACTCCTTCCCATGGCAACCCCCACACCCAGGGGGTGCCATCTGGCTCAGAGTGGCAGGCAGCGCTAGGCTGGGGAGAGGAGAGAGGGGGAACAATAAGGACGGGGCACGTAGAGCATATTGTGCTCTCCATCAAAGCACAGACAGTGAGGCCTCCACCCCGTTTTCCACCCTGGCCCAGCCACTAGGCGCTGGCGAGCAGATGGAACAAGTACATCAAGCTGTGGGGGATTATTAAAATGACTGACGAGTGGGTATCATCTCAAATGCAGCATTATTAATGCATGAGCCCGGCTATTCTCCTCCCGTGCCCTTGAACCTGTCCATTTCAGACCAAGTCCAGAGGTTTAAAATGATCTAAATGGCTGGTCACCAGCGCTAGCTGTCTACATGGCCAGGACTCCCTCCTACTGCTGGTCACTGCATTACTCTCCCAGGTCTAATTGATACAGATGGCTCTTTAGTACTTTTAATTTTACTCGACCCATTCAGAGCTGGCTTTTATTGTGTTGTGTCCACGTTTGAAAGCATTTATCTTAAGTCTTAGAAGTTTTTAAGCACCTCATTATTAATTGCCATTTCAGTTTCGTTTTCTTTTTTTGGTTGGTTTCTTTGTTGCTATTGTTGTTTTAAGGTACAATGCTTTTTTATAGGATTTCCTCCCATACACAAACCTAAACGGATTTCCCTCCAGGTCAACATGTCTAGGTTTTTAAGCTGTTACTTCTGTTTGCTGGTTGATTGGTTGATTTGTACGTGATTTGTACATATTTCTATGTCCATGCCTAACCAATTCAGTGTGCTGGTAGTTACAAAAGGACTGTTGATAGGACTGAAACTTGACTGCGCTTGTATAACAAAAAAATTACAAAAAAACGAAGAACTTATATCTCGCAAGGAGTCAAAGTGTTATAAGCACTGGATATAAATTGTATTTTTATCAATTCTGACTAATGTGAAGCTGTTGTACCAGAAAAAAACCTGAATGAACAAAAGTCACGACGACTTGGACTCGTGGGCTCGTTCTCACAGTTACCAGATTTGAATAATTTTTCAGTCTACTTGTTTTGTTTATTTATGCAAAGACATGTGTAGTGAATGAACACTTTGTCTAAGCTCCAGGGCCACCAAGGGGAGAGAGACAGCGCGCGAGAGAGACTGAGCAGTAAACTCAACAGAACGCTTGCATAGTGACTGGTTAGCTGAGAAACACCGGATTTCAGACACGCATTTTATTGGTCACATATGTTTTGTGTTTTATATTGTATTTGAAGCTATATAGTGAGTATAGACATTGTATTTATTAGCCACTGTTGGCTCTAAAATTGTCAGTAGAACATAATGAAAGGACAATAATCAGAGAGAAAAAAAATATGTTTAATCAATTGGAGCTTCATTTTTCAGTAAATTCACCATTTCATTATAGATTTTATTGTAAATACAACATAGGAAATAGAATTATATTTTTGTTCATAAGTACTTAGTGAAGTATTAGTTATGTATTTGACTGTTATTTTTTTCTTCCTTTTTTACATCAGTGTATGTTGATCATCAGTGTATGTTGATGTTCTTAAAACTGACAGGTCACTGTACGTCATGTAGATTCTGATTATTTCTCCCAGTTGAAGAGAGCAGTATTGGACGGTTGAAGAGAGCAGTATTGGACGGAGCTGTAGCTGAGATAGACAGACAGGCCCCTTCTTGCTAGCGTTTCAATGACCTCCCTCAGACAATTCAAGGAGCCAATCAAAACCCAAGCTATACTCCTTAGCCTTGGACATTAAGGACAAACGTTTTAAAAATAAATAACTTCATTTGTATCTAATTACATGCACAGTCGGTACAAATAAAGTACTCTGTATGTTTCATAGGGACAGTGGTAAAATTAATCTGAACAACAAGCAGTTAGGATGTATATGTTTTTATTATACAACTTGCGTTTGCAATCATGACTCAATCCTAGCGACATACCTTATCGCTTGTGTTTTGTGTTTTTCACAGCCCTCAGGGGTTATACTGTTATGTGTCAAATTTGAACGGAGAGGTTGATAGTAGCATAAATGAATAGCTACATTTTAATTGCACATCTGCATGCATTTGTTACATTTAAAATTAGAATGACCCAAGAGGATTTAATTCATTGGCAATTTTACACAAGTGAGGTTCTTGGGGAGCTGAAATTGAAGGGAGTGTGCAAATATTTTTTAGTTTTAACGTGGCACAATGCAGAGCCACTCGTGTGTATTCTAGGCCTATACTCTTTTTGTCCTTCTCTATGTGTTGCTAACCTTTTTAAAGGCAGCCCATCCAGCCATCAGCAAAGTGTAGTCATGACCTTTTCTATGTGTTGCTGACCTTTTTAAAGGCAGCCCATCCAGCCATCAGCAAAGTGTAGTCATGACCTTTTCTATGTGTTGCTGACCTTTTTAAAGGCAGCCCATCCAGCCATCAGCAAAGTGTAGTCATGACCTTTTCTATGAATCCATCTGTCTCTCAGCTATGTAAATGCGAACAAGATTCAACAACTGAAGACTAAGCTTGTATGCTGTTTCAATAACTTAACTTAAATGTAATGATTTTTTTCTGTCATTGAACTTTGTGATGTATATGGTGGGAATGTTCTCTGTGTTCATTGAGTTAGCACAATTCACTGACATGCTGGACTGACATGCTAGCTGCTGTTCAGGAGTGTAACATTTGCTGTTGGGGACAACTTATACAGTTGTCAATGGTACTTTGCTTTCTAAATTTATTTTTTGTCTCTCAAGCAACACTGTGTGTGGCTCTTCTGTCGCTGGGGCTGTTGCTGTTTTGAAACCGCTGGCAGACTGATACAGTTTTCTGCGTAGAAATCAATTTCTTGGCAGGTACCTAGGCCCAGGGCAGGTATTGTTAAGGGCGTAACTAGAGAAAATGAAATAGTGTCTGTTGCTGCTTTGAAAAATGTTTTAATTCTGAAAATGTAAATAGTTTATCATAATATCTTGTACAGTCCAGTGTAAAGTTTTTAATTGAACTTAAAAAAAAGGTTGCCATCACATTTGTGTTCACTTTCTTCTTCATACAGTACAAAAGGACAGCTACTTGCTGAGGATATTATTGTTAAATTATAAAAAGGAAAAGGTACTAAAATATTTTATTTTGCTTGGCTTCAAAATGTAAACCAGCAAGTCTTTGGTTTCCATGTGCAGTATTGACGTGAGGTAAACTTAAGGTGAAATAATTCTACAGTGGTATGTATTGGAGACCAGTCTCCTCTGTGTTGGTAGTATTAATACACTATATCAAATAAAATACACCAGATGACTGACACATTTGGGTGTATCTAGGCACCTTAGTAATGTGTGCAAATATCTAGGTTGTATTCCCCACAGGATGCATTCAGGCATATTGTAATGTAACATCATCTTTCTATATGTACTCAATCCATTGATGTAACAAGGCAGGAGTGGGTTGTATAACTGCCTGTTTAAGCTCATTTACCTCAAGAGTTTCCTCCTTTTGCGTAAAAGAGTAAGAAATTGTGTGACAAAGTCTCACCATCACTCCCATATTTTGTACTGCTGTTGACACTTACAAATTAAAGAGACATTTTGTTTTAAGATCCGAGTCTCTATTTTGTTGTTGTTGTTGTGCATTGATTGTCCATTGATTTCTCATGCAAAAACTACATTGATTTCTCATGGTACTTTTCAACATTTTATTTTCTACTGCAGTGTGGGATTGCATTTCTTAAGGACAATTATTTACCTAAGGTGGCCCATAAGTCATAGTTTATCATTAGAATGAGTGCCACAAACTGATTTTAACATTAACTAATGGTAGAGATTATATTAATGTATGGTGTCCATTTTCGGACATCCTCAACCTCATGCCTAAAATATAATTTGTTACTCAAACAAAGCAATACATTTATGTTTATTACCTTTTTGTCTCAAGACAATGATGCTGTTTTCTGAAACCCTGGGGCATCCCAGCCCTCCAGTCCAATGAGAAGAGACCATTAGGGAGACAGAGAAAGCATGCAGTAATGGTGTGTAGAGGACCTGTGACCTATCGCGCAGGTAGACGTTCAGAGGGCAAGGCCCAGTGTGTGTGCTCCTGCAGCCAGACACAGACAGGTTTATGTGCCAAGCAGGGCCAGAGGAAAGGTCAGGCAGAGAGCGATCAACTCAGACGACGTGTGGTCATTCATCTCCTTGGATCCCTGCCATCCATGGCTCATCATCATCTTGCTAGGCCTAGGGTCGAGGGTAACAAGATGGAGTCATTTGTAGACAAGGTTTCAGGAAACAACAACCTTTCAGAGGTGTTTGATTCCAAGACAATTAACAACACTGTGGTCTTATAATTCTTTTGAGATTAGGTTTTTGATATACACTACAGTTGTCATAGTTTCAAGTTGATATACACATGCAGTCATTTCTCTGCTGCCATAAACAGTCCCTCTTTCCATTCACAAAAAAAACCATTTGCAGTTATGTTGAGTGATATATCAGGGCTGTAAATAAAATGCATATCCATGGTGTATACGGTTCAGCAGGGAGGAAAGCTGCTTTTACTTTCTTCAAACTTCGGTTTGCTGGAGTAAAAAAATATCTAAAAGTAAAGGTTCTGGAACAGGAGCCATTTCCAAACATTTTGGAAAACCATTTAAGAGTGTCTTTTGTTCTGTTCATCAATCTTTTTTTTGTCTTTTACCAGAGTGCTGCCTGTGAGCTGTCTTCCTGAGAGCGTAAATGCCCCAGTTTAACTGCGGTGTCTATAAAAGACGCCTCTGTCAGCTCTCTCCAGCAGAAGCGCCCAGCGGTAGATGGAAAATTAGACATATACCGCTGCACAATAAATCTTATAGTAATTCTCCAGCTTGCATTAGGAATAATGGCCAGGAGAAAAGCCCTGTGCTTTGTGTATTTCTCTTTAAGTTACTGTGCATGGGTGTGTGGGCGTACAACATTAAAATGATACTGGGCCTGTGACATTTTCATCTTGAGTGAAAGACAATAATTCTCATTTCCTTTGGCCCATATTTTTTATCTTCGATGTGCCATACTATTTTTCTACGCTTGCCAGATGGGAGAAGGAGGTCGGAGGGGGGGGGGGGGGGGGGGGGCAGGGTGTATGGAGACTAATGCCACTGCCTGTAAGTGGCCTGTTTAGATGAACTGCAATTTCACCACTCCGATGACTAAACATTGTAGGGGGGAGGCGCCTGGAACAATATTTTACTGTTCTGGAGTCCCTGTCTACCCTTGCGCTCCACGGCATGGCCACTGAGCCCAGTGAATCAGTCAGAGAGCGCTGGCTCCCCAAGCACAGCTGCTATTTATCTGATTTTCTCATTAGACTTGACTCATGACTTTATTGTAGGCCAGAGCTACTGCAATGCTGAAGTATTACTCTCTCTCTCTGAGCAGTTTGAGTGCTGCTCTCCCTGACAATCTGCAGGTACTTCAATCTATGTATGGTTTTACCCTGTCAATCTGACTATTAAAGGAGAATATATTAAGTATTTCAATACTTTGGGAGCGAGGAATTTAGGAGTCTCAGACGATACGAAAGAGAGGTTGAACAGACTGGTAATAGGGGTTGCAACAATGGCGGGGAATGGTCCCCCACCCAAAGGGCATCCAGTCAACTTGACACAACTGTGGGAAGCATTGGAGTCAACATGGGCCATCATCCCTGTGGAACACTTTCGACACCTTGTAGAGTCCATGCCCCAATGAATTGACGCTGTTCTGAGGGTAAGGGGGGGGGGGGGGGGGTGCAATTCACTATTCGGAAGGTGTTCCTAATGTTTGGCATATGGCCAATATGAACAATGTTGAGAAAACCCAAGAAGATAACCACTCATTATTATGACTATTGAGATATGATATGTCTTTGTAAATTGCTGACGTCAGTTCAGATTTCTTTCTACAAATTAATATATTGTGTAGATAAGAAGAATTCCCTCAGAACTTTGACTTGGCTTCCTTCTCTGAGTTATCGGACATGCATACATATGTAAGGACGGCTCAGGCCCTCAGCCATTTTTTAATCCTTGGAGGTGAAGGACTTAAGAAATCTTGCTAATTTCACAGATGGTTTAAAATAGATTAGTGTGGAGTAGCAGCTCCCGGAGATGGGCCGACCCACCAGGCTCCCTGTGCAGCTGCCAAAACTCTGCACCACTGACACTCACAAGTGCCTTCCAAAAGTCCTGCAAGGTTAAACTCAAACTGTACCATCCTAATGCACCACCTGACTAGTGATTTACTGGATCTCACCTCTTTTGTGTTCTCTCACATTCTCTCTGTCTTGAAGACGTACAATGAACTTCCTATGTCTGACTGACACGTGCCTCTCTTATTTGAGAGCTTTATAATGCAGTAGACTTGCCAATTCCAGTTGCAATTAGTTTTTCTAGCTTCCCTTTGGCATGGGTTGCCAGCTGTTGTATATGGCAGAACAAGGACACATTCCTCTGAGTATCCCAGGCTGTAGTTCAGTTTCCCCTACACAGTAAGAAATCATTATCATCTTGTGTTCGTTCTTTGTTTCTTTTGACATTTTCTGGCCTCAGTTACTTTCAGAAGCCTTTTCCAGATTGTTTAGATTGTGTACAGATCCAGAGTTCTGAGTTCTTGTGCTTGGGAAATAGAACCCCTCCCTCATTTTCTATCAAAACAATGGCTGCAAGCACAAAGGTCCTCACATTGAAATGAATGAACTCACTTGGCTGAGAAAGGCCATCTTTAATTGTATAACTTCTGTCCTGCCCCATCAATCGTTTGGCACAATGTGTCTGAGAGCCAAGTCTCTATAAGGGAGAAAGGAGAGTCTGCATGGTGTGCTGTGCTGGGTTGGCCAAGCCTGCTGATAGAGCCGGGCCATGTCCGAGAAGGCAAGACACAACTCTGGCCAGGCTCAAAGGGCCCAGCTTGGAGTTAATGTGGGAACACAATGGGTCTGGGTGAAAAACTCGACATGGTTTTGTTGGACTTGTCATTCCTCAGTGCATAGCTGTGAGCAAAGCCTAGGAACCATCTGAATGTTGTTTGTGATTTTATTTAATGAGCCATATTTGGGCCAGCTTTCACAAGACCTTTGTGAGTAGGTTTTAACAATGGAAAGACGCTTTGAGAAGTGACACACACTATGGCTGTGGCCAGACCTTCTTGGACCTGCCACATTGGGGGGATGGCTCCAGAAGGCTGACACAATGGGACACAAGCTGTTTTCAGCAGCTATCACAGAGATAATGTATCAACAATTCACAACATTTTATATGGAAATTCTTTAAAACGCTGATGTAAAACACAATACTAGAGTGATACTGATCTGAGGGAGTGTTGGGAACAACTTCCGAATTCCTTGAGAGACAAAAACTCTGAACTTATTTAAAAGGAGTGCAAGATAAAAGTTGTTGGGAACAACTTCCAAATTCCTTGAGAGACAAAAACTCTGAACTTATTTAAAAGGAGTGCAAGATAAAAGTTGTAGGGGCATCCATTTTCAAAGAGTAAGAAAAAATAGTGGGTGTGCTTGTGTGGATTAGCCTGCCTTTATGTTTACTTAGTTGTGATTATATCATTTGACATTGCAAATATGTTTGTGTTTTTCTGTGTAAAATCTGACTTTCCGAGCACGGTTGTTGGGCACATTGGTTTGCTAAATGAACTTTTGAAAAATCCACATGGGACAATATTTCAGAAAATGTAATTTTACATACTGTTTCACATCATTGCATCTCCTCAGTGTCTTTATCTCTCAAAGCATTTGACTGCATTTCTTTGGGGAAGAATGAATACGTAATGGATATTTAAAAGCATCTCGGCTCCCTCTGCTTTTTGCGAATTTAACAAAATAAAGGTTCCTATGTTGGCATGTGTTATTATCTCAAAGCCATCACTCAGCTCTCTCATGCATACGTCAATTACTCAACCACACCTTTATGAATATGTAAATACGGGCAGAATGCTTCATTAATTAGTCATTCATGCATTTTTCACGAGCCCAATACATTGCCAATGTAGTCTGATGAATTAACAGCGAGAACTCTGAAAAAGGAAGGTTTTCAGTGGTTCTGAGCAAAATCTGTTATTTGTGTTTGTCAATGTAGAGCAGGGAAAAACATCAGTATCATTCATGTACTACTGTGGAGCTTGTGTTTGGTTATCCATGGATCTCTGGTGCATGATATGCCTTGGGGGTTTTGGCAGTGTCTCTCTCAATGTAGAAATGTTGATAAAAAATGATGTAAATTTTGCCATTGCCTTCTGAACTGTATCTCATCCTGGGGGAAGCAGCTCTGGTGCCATGGTTACTGCTCAGGACCAGGAGGGCTCAGTACTTGTATCCACAACCTGGACTCAGACTTAGATGTAACATAGTAAATGCAAATCCGGGACACTCCGATTAGTATGATATGTTACGTTTCGTATGGTATGTATTAATTTGTTGATGTCCATCATCCATTTCGTATGTTATGTTTTACGAATTACAATTCATACAATATGCTACGAATTTGCAAAACTTTTGAAATGGTACGAATTACAATTTGTTGTGGCTAACGTTAGCTAGGTGTCTAATGTTAGCTAGGGGTTAGAGTTAGGGGTTAAGGTTAAGGTTAGGGTTAAGGCTAAGGTTAGGGATAGGAGTTAGGTTAAAGGGTTAAGGTTAGGGTTAGGGAAAGGGTTATCTAACATGCTAAATAGTTGCAAAGTTGCTAAAAAGTAGTAAGTAGTAGCTAAAGTTGTCCGTGATGAGATTCAAACACGCGACCTTTGGGTTGCTAGACATCCACCCTACTTTCTTTTTTGTCTTAAGTGTTAAAAAACCTTCTGTCTTATCTAACCATACCAAACCTAACATGTCATAGTAATTTGAGTGTCTCAGTTTACATTTATTATGTTACCTTTAGTCTATGAGACTAGGCTGAATTAATAAGCTTACAAGGACATGGGAGCCTGATCCTAGATCAGCACTCCCACTCTGAGTTGTTTTATGAATACGGGCCCAGGGTTGTCCTCATAGGGGGATGAACCACAGACGGAAGCCTGGGACAGCGAGGACTAGGGAAAACAGTATGACTTCTGAATACTGGCACAGTGATAGGGACCCTTGAGAACTCTTTGGCACCGACCTTGCAACCCTCAGCAGTGCACTGGCATATTGTCATTAACTGAAAACCTGCCCCTTTCCCGCCTATGTTCTTTGAAGTCAAGCTTGAGATCTATGACTGAAATGTGTTGATCCAATATAGTAAAGAAAGAAAATGTGAATGTATTTGCATAAAATTATTGCAAAATAATGTGCGATTATTGTGGATATCAAATCTGTCTTTTTGATTAAAAGTAAAGAAAAGTATTGTATTATGATTATGCCAGGGAGCCCAACCTCTTTAACATAACTTAGTCTCCTGAAACTTAGACCCATACTGTAGTAGGCTAACAAAATACATATATAACTGGGCGGCAGGTAGCCTAGCTGCTGAGGAACGCTCAACTTCGTTCTCTTATATGGAGACGGAGCTGAGTTTTGATAACTAGACGCAGGATTTGCAAGAAACAACCTTGAGTCACCATCAGTCGATTCATGTAAAAATGTAATTCTGAAAACGCTTACCTGCTGCAATCCTTCCACAGGGTGCTGAAATAAAAAGTTCAAGTGAATATAACCCCCGACTTTTTATTTATTTGTGTTGCTCAACTCAGCGTGAATGTGCATGTGCCAGTTGAATCAGTGTTGTTGTTGCTAGCAAATCCAGAGTTGAGCGTTCCTCAGCTAGCTGCCTAGCAGTTAGAGTGTTGGGCCAGTAATTGAAAGGTCACTTGTTCAAATCCCCTAACTGACAAGGTGAACAATCTGTCTATGTGCCTTTGAGCAAGGCACTTACCCCTAATTGCTCCAGGGTTGCTGATGAATGGCCAACCCTGCCTGTGACCCCACTCTATGAGGGTGTCTCAGGGTTGCTGATGAATGGCCAACCCTGACTGTGACCCCACTCTATGAGGGTGTCTCAGGGTTGCTGATGAATGGCCAACCCTGACTGTGACCCCACTCTATGAGGGTGTCTCAGGGTTGCTGATGAATGGCCAACCCTGACTGTGACCCCACTCTATGAGGGTGTCTCAGGGTTGCTGATGAATGGCCAACCCTGACTGTGACCCCACTCTATGAGGGTGTCTCAGGGTTGCTGATGAATGGCCAACCCTGACTGTGACCCCACTCTATGAGGGTGTCTCAGGGTTGCTGATGAATGGCCAACCCTGACTGTGACCCCACTCTATGAGGGTGTCTCAGGGTTGCTGATGAATGGCCAACCCTGACTGTGACCCCACTCTATGAGGGTGTCTCAGGGTTGCTGATGAATGGCCAACCCTGACTGTGACCCCACTCTATGAGGGTGTCTCAGGGTTGCTGATGAATGGCCAACCCTGACTGTGACCCCACTCTATGAGGGTGTCTCAGGGTTGCTGATGAATGGCCAACCCTGACTGTGACCCCACTCTATGAGGGTGTCTCAGGGTTGCTGATGAATGGCCAACCCTGACTGTGACCCCACTCTATGAGGGTGTCTCAGGGTTGCTGATGAATGGCCAACCCTGACTGTGACCCCACTCTATGAGGGTGTCTCAGGGTTGCTGATGAATGGCCAACCCTGACTGTGACCCCACTCTATGAGGGTGTCTCAGGGAGAGTGGGATATGCAAAAAAAACACATTTACAATTCACATACAGTATTAATACAATAATAGCACAAATATAAGCATCCACCAAATTATTATTATTACTGATAACACTAGAGAGGGATCTATTACTGTAAACAAGTGCATATTATAAACACGTTGGCATGCTCACCAAGGCCCTCACCAGCCACCTTCTATAAAGACAGACAGGTCAACCTGCACAGCTGAGGCAGTGAATATTACAGCACGTCAGAAGCATCTGGTCCACACATTAACATTCACTCCATCCACAGAGAATGTGTGTGTGTGCGTGTGCGTGTGTGTGTGTGTGTGTGTGTGTGTGTGTGTGTGTGTGTGTGTGTGTGTGTGTGTGTGTGTGTGTGTGTGTGTGTGTGTGTGTGTGTGTGTGTGTGTGTGTGTGTGTGTGTGTGTGTGTGTGTGTGAAAGCTTGTCTTTTAAGTCCTTGTAAGCTGTAATATATTCATTAGATAGACCCACTTGATCTTATTTGTCTTTGATAATCACTTGAATTAAACAGACTGTGTTGGGTGTTTGCTTTGGGGACCCCTGTACTTGCAGCACTATGAATGGAGACATGGTCTTGTTGACCTGCGTTGACTCCAGGTCTGTTTGGCTGAGTGGATTTTAGATGAACCTCCCTATTAAATCATGAGGCTTTTCTGGAGTAGATGGAGGAGACAGTGGAGGATATACTATGGCAGCAGCGCATGTTGGCTAGCGTACATTCCAGGCACCATGAATTTAACATGAAAGCTACAGACAAGCGCACTGGGATGTTGCCTTTCCTGTAGGGGATTCCAGTCTGCTACCTCTTGGATGCAGCCACTTTGTTCCTACCTCCTCATTGGCCCAGGCATACAGTATATTTATGTAAATGGTAGAGGGGCTCCTTAGCTGAAACATGAGTGTACTCAGAGGAGAGGGTGTCAGGGGACCTCTGGAGCAGGAAATATGGGGTGGCGGGCGAGGGGTTAAAAGAAACAAACAAATGTGCCATCATGATAATGTATAACACTTTACAATTCAAAAGTGCATGCATTAAATCATTACGCTGGATTATTTTAATAAAACTGTATTCGTTTTGAATAATGGGGCGAGTGGGGTTTTGTGCTGTCAGATTTAAATGCAGTGCTTTCTCACAGGGCTTTCTCTGAGATATGGGCCTGTGAGTTGAACTTGGCATGGATGTGGGGAACACACATGAGCAAATGTGTTCCAAGCGATGGCTAGAAAAAAGGTCAGCAACAACCTACACCATGAAGTCCTTTGTTTGCATTGATCATCATGATTATTTCAGTTATATGTGTGTTGGAAGCTACACTGATGTGTGTTTGGGTGCATGTCATGTGTTGGTTGATGAGAGTCTCCTCTCTCAATAGCAGATTCAGGATGGGTATGAAAACATTTCCATCTGCGGTTGTTTCTTCTATCAGCTGCCCTCATTGGCGCTGAAATATAGCTGTATACTGATGGTGTAGAGAGACACAGAAAACATGCAGACTTATCCAAGTGCCATGAGATGGCTGAAGCTTTGATTGGTCTTGCTGCAAAGGTTTATGACATCTGTTTCTGT
The DNA here is from genome assembly GCF_029448725.1 of Salvelinus fontinalis. Lineage (NCBI taxonomy): Eukaryota > Metazoa > Chordata > Actinopteri > Salmoniformes > Salmonidae > Salvelinus > Salvelinus fontinalis. The sequence goes on from NC_074699.1 coordinate 24,435,295, forward strand.
AGCATCTCCTCCATGCTTTTGGGGCATTTCTTCTCTCTGAAGACATGGTGGAGCTGATGAGAAACTGATCTATGATTAAAAGATGGAGCCAGAGGAATTAACATTGTCTCCAATCTGCAAATTCAACACATTCTGTATTCCATAGAAAAATGATATTCCAGAAAGCTTGTCAGGCATTCTGATTATCACTATGCAATCACACAGATGCAAGTGATATTAAATATTCATCCATCTGCTTCCTTGAGGAATAATGGTGATGGAAAAATCTTGGAAGTTGTTTTCTGTTTTTTTATGATGGTTTTAACAAAGCTAAAAAGCTGTGCTGGAAATGTGAAAATCTGCATGCAGAAAGAAAGAGCTATGTTTGGTGGATAAAGGATGATAACCGTAGAGGTGCGTCTCATACATTTAGTAAAACCATTTCTCTATTTCTCTCCCTCCGCTCTCATCTCAGACTCCATCTAAAGAGATTGACACACTAATAAACTGATGTTAATTAGACATACTTTGATATTCTCCATCCTGCTCTCCTCCATTTTACCATTCTGGATCTGGTGGCTTATTAAATCATTTGCTGCTCTTGGGTGATCTCCTTTTGAAACTCGGCCTGACCCTCCGGGCACAATTTATTTTTTATTTCCAAAATTATTTTTACCAGCAAATTTTGCATTAGTTCAAGAGAATTATAAATCATTATTACACAGGCAGACACTTCAAACATTTTGTTTAAAAGCTTTCTGCTCGACGAGGCTTCAAAGGAGATGGTGGGACTGATGACTGTTACACTGGCATGCATCCATTAATTAACACACTGAAGTTGGCATGATAATATTGCGAACATGCCCCATAAACTACAAGACAGTGTGATTGTATTAAAAACCTTTGTTACAACAAGGAGGAGGTGCCCTATAAGGATTATATCAGGAAATGCCAAAGCCTCACACAGAGCAGCAGCAGCACAAGCGATCAACAGGGAATATGTGTGTAGCCTAGCCTGCTGTCTGATCTGTGAACTTCATGAAGGTATTTTAATAGGCCTAATTGGCTTCTAGCTACAAATCATTACTGAGATAATACCATGAAGGTAACACTTGATTACAGGCTATTACTTTTGATTGTCTGTTCACCTATATACAATTGGCATGCTCTTGATGCTGGCATATGTTTTATATCAGTAAAAGTGAAAATGTACTTTCAAGCAGAAAATAAATTATTTACAAGATTGAATTTACACAGGAACACAGGATTCACTCTGATTTTCTCAAGGGTAACACTTAACTTCTTCTGCTGGTCTTGACACTGTGGGTTATTGAAGGATCCTGATTTGAAAGCAAGGGAAAGCTGAATGTCTCACTGAAAAGATATTCAGACTTCCTTTTGTCTTATTCAAATCTAAAACAACCTAATTGCATTATTTGTTGCGATTTTTATTCTAAATGCAGGTGCAAAAATCATGAGAAGCACACTGACTATAAACAGAGCTTAATTAAGAATTCCCATTTAGTAACTGATGTTAAAGCCTTGGCGTGGCGGATAGGTATAGGTAAGCCTTGGCGGATAGGTATGTTTTCATTCTCCTCCCTTAATTAGATATCACATATTCTACAAAGGATGTATACCTTGGAGGCAGAGCCCCAGCCCTGATCAGTGTAATTGTGTGACTCTGGAGTTGTGAATAAAGACTTTGTAAGCGCCCATGGCACAGCCAGTGGAACAAAAACACTGGTCTCAACATCAATTAGGATGGTACCATTAGCATGGCTTTGTTTCCCAGTCCCATTGAGCCGCAGATCAAAATACAGTCAGGCAGTTTAATTACCCTCCACCCAGGGGTGGCCAAGCCTTCTGATTCATCCTGCTTCTTTAATTCTAATATGTCACATTGTAGTAAGCTGGCCTATCTTTATACATGAAGAGCTCAGAGAGAATGTCCAGAATATTCGCCGTAGTGGTAATGTCCCAAGTGCAATTACAATTCATTTAGATATGCAGGCTGTACTGAAAACACACAATTCATTCCAACATCCAATATGTGATAATTTCTATGATGATTAAAAAAACATCCATAATTTAAGATAATAGTCCAAGTAGCCCATCAATCCACATAGAGTACTAATAACCAGTTGGTAAAAGCATTTCTTTTTTTAATGTGAGGAGCCATTAGACATAGCCCTGGACGGATGGACTCAATGAAGGGAAAACTAGTTAGGAGAAGTTCATCTTTAATCGGGCATTGCACTTAGTCTTAGGGGGTTCTGACCACTTACAATATGTACCAGATCAAGAGTGATCATATATTACCATTGACAGTGTGGTGGAATTTACTATAAAATATTAACAATAATAATAAAATCTGCCGTGTCAGCTAAAAAGGGGTCTGGAAAAATGTCCCACTGTATAATAAATGTTGAGAGTAGGGCTTTACATTTTACAGGGTTATGGGCGTTCTTAAATTATAATGCTCGGCTGCAGCAGGTTTTGGATATGTAATTGAAGGTAGACAAGGATGTAAAATAAGAATTTTGGATTATATTGAAAAATCTTAATTTATCCGTTTATTGGTTTTGCTGTTAAGTGCATTTCATTTGAAGAGCTGGTAGCTACAGTATCTCCATTGTGGTTTTGTGCTGAATAGACATAAAGGCATCTTTAGATCTAAAAATGATTCTTACTCTCCATATAAAAATGACCCAGCTGTGGAAAAAAGACTTGAATAAAATGTTGCAATCATTTTATGACTTTAATTCAGAGGATAAACGAAATAGGAGCTCTGCATATCTAAGGTGTCATAAATGTGGCTACTTTTTAAAACTCATTCTCGCTTCTGGAATCCTTTCCGCTAAACCAAACACTGCAATCTGTTTGGTATTAAGACTCTGTTTTTCAAGTAGTCTACTAAATTGTAATGCCATTTTGCCAGAGCTTCTTTCTTCTTTCTTTTTCTTTCTTCTTTCTTTTCTGTCCCACTGCAGAGAGAGGATGTAATGGTGTGTGGTTGAAATATTCCTCCATTGGAACTGTTGTTATCATCAGGGTTTATTCAGATCCACTCCCCCTCTCCCAGGTCAGGCACAGACATAGCAAAGCTATCATTACAGCTGAACCTTCACAAGGCATGACTTGGAGTGATTGAGGAGGATTTGACTTGCATATTTCACCAAGTCCACAATGACTTCATTCATTGGCCAGACAGTATTATCTTTGGAGGACTATCACATTTGACTCATTGCATTTGTAAAAAGGAATGTAATTTTTTTCCTTCTATTGATCAATAGTCAGCTCTTATTATTAGTACAAACAATATCACTTTATGTAAAAAAAAAAAAAAAAACTATACTTCATCACCTCAGTCTTTTAACACATTGTCAACATTTCTGTATACCTCTAGCTGTCCAATACTTCCCAGGAAAATACTAATTTCCCTTTGACAAAACAGTAAAGCCGAGTGGCTACAATCTCAGCTCATGAAAAGGCTGTACATTAGACTCCTTTCAAATCAAGCCAGCTTGCAACTGGTCTTATTTTGCCACTGAGTTGATTTTTGCGTTCCCCTTAAAAGAACCCTCTTAAGGTTTTATGATGGCTCTTTATTGTTGCGGCTTTAAGCTGCCTGGTCAAATAAGGAAACAATTACAGGATGTTGGCCTGGATATTGGTTCAATTTGCCAAATAGATTTATCTTCATTCTCATTGCAGATGAAAACATTCAGAGATTTTTGCCAGTTAATTAATCAGAAACATACCGTACAACAATTTCAATATTATAAAGGGTATAATTATAATTTGGTTTCATTTTTCAAATGACTATCAGCCAGGCCTGGAAACAATTAGACCCATTATCTAGATATTTCTTTGTTACTCACTTAATTAAATCTCAAATGTCAAACTGAATAGCAGAGAAACAGAGAGCAGTAGCCTTTTTCTTTCATATTCTATAACCACGGATTTGATCAATAAAATATTTTCCATGTCTGGTATGGAGGTTAAAATTATACGTTTTATAATCTGTGGTGAGTCTATCAAAAGGCGGTCAATCAACCTAGAAGACATATATTGTGTATTCATAGAGAAAATATATTCCCTTTCTGTACGTTACATTTCTTTTTCACCCATACATTTGCATGAAGATGAGTAAAGTACAGTAGCTAAACTATTTGAAGTTTGTCGTCACTGGCATTGATCAGCGAAGCCTCACCTACAGTACATGTCGTGTCAAAGGAGGTAAGAACTATTAAAACTAAATGACTAGGATAAGTCTTTAAGCTTCAGGCAGGAGAGTCTTGAAAACAATCTCTGTGCCTGTGAACTCCTGAGCCAGGATCTGATTTAAAAAGAGATGAATGTACATGGCTTTGGCATGTTGCCATGCTGCCATTGCTTTCAGTGAGAGAGGGTGATGGAGGGATTTGTCTAATAACCGTTATTAAGAGTTTTAACTAATGCCTCTGCAAAAGTGATTCATTTTTGATAGAATAGGAATGGTGAAGTAAAATATCTGTCATTTACAGTTAGATACCAATGATAAAAAACAAGATGAGAGAGTTAGTGTTTCAGTAGGATACGCTTGGTATTAGTTATAGATAGTCTGTGGACCAAAGACCAAAAATATATATCCAAGAAATGTACCAGAATTTGAAATGGTGTTATTTTTTACATTGGATAAAAGTAGAGACTCAGAGCTAGAAAATGTAATATCATACACTATAGTTGAGGAACAATGGGAAGTAATTCTGGTTTGAAAGTTGATAAACTTGTAAAATCACTTTTGAGAAAATGGCCTTTGAACGTTTTTGGTACACATATTGGAGCGGTTTTCTTTGTCTACACCCATTCAGCATCACTCTATTGAAATGGTTACTTGCATAGTGGAGTCTTTTGTTTAGACATGTAGCTAGCTAGCTAGCTAAACAATTAACCATAATCCCAACTCATAACATTACTGCCCTGCATGAATCTGCAGGTAGCTAATCAACCTGGTTCAATGTTAGCTAACTAACATTAGGCTATAACTAGCAATGCAAATGGATCTGAGGTACAAATAATATTACTACACAGATCATACATGTAATGTTAGATAGTGAGCCAGCCAGCTAGCATTAGCTAGCTAGCTAACAGTACACTTTAACTTGAAATGAAAATGACAAAATTAGAAATGTGTAACATCTGAAAATGTAGCTAGCTAGACTATCTTACCCGTATACATGGATGTACGCTTCTCCCTCTCTGTCACGAATGCCATGAATGGTTGCCCTTAGTTTGAAGATGTAATCCGGAGACAGGTGTTTCATACAACAGCCTTCTGTGTGTTCTCTTTTTGACTCCGTCTGCATATTTGCAATCAAACAACAGAGTTTTCTCCATCTCCTCATAGCCATTAAACTCTGTAACTGCTTTAAAGTCACCATTGGCCTCATGGTGAAATCCCTGAGCGGTTTTCTTCCTCTCTAGCAACTGAGTTAGTTAGGAAGTACGCCTGTATCTTTGTAGTGACTGGGTGTATTGATACACCATCCAAAGTGTATTTAATAACTTCACCATGCTCAAAGGCATATTCAATGGTGCCCTTCTTTGCGAGGCATTGGAAAACCTCCCTGGTCTTTGTGGTTGAATCTGTGTTTGAAATTCACTGCTCGACTAAGGGACCTTACACATAATTGTATATGTAGGGCACAGAGATGATGTAACTTATTATGTGACTTGTTAAGCAACAGTTTACTCCTGAACTTATTTAGGCTTGCCATCACAAAGGGGTTGAATACCTATTGACTTAAGACATTTCAGATTTTCATTTTTAATTAATTTGTACAACTTTTGAAAAACATAAATCCACTTTGACATTATTGTCACGCCCTGGCCATAGAGAGGCATGTGCCTGCGCCTAGAATTAATCCTCCTGTGTGTCTCCCCAGCCTGGTGAGCCCTGTGGCAGCTCAACGTACCAGACTGCCCATATGTCTCCTCCCTCCAGTGATGATCCATGGCACGAAGCCTCCAGTGATGATCCATGGCAAGAAACCTCCAGTGATGATCCATGGCACGAAGCCTCCAGTGATGATCCATGGCAAGAAGCCTCCAGTGATGATCCATGGCACGAAGCCTCCAGTGATGATCCATGGCAAGAAGCCTCCAGTGATGATCCATGACACGAAGCCTCCAGTGAGGAGTCATGGCACGAAGGCCTAAAGTCCGGAGCCTCCAGTGAAGGTCTCCAGTCCGGAGCCTCCAGCGACGGCCTCCAGCGACAGCCTCCAGTCTGGAGCCTCCAGTGATGGCCTTCAGTCCGGAGTCGCCATCGAGGGTCGCCAGTCCGAGGCCTGCTACGAGGGTCCCCAGTCCGGGGCCCGCGACGAGGGTCCCCAGTCCGGGGTCGGTGGCGAGGGTCTCCGCACCAGAGGCGCCACCAAAGTGGGGGGAGCCAGAGGCAGAGGGGGACCCGCAATGAGGGTGCCCAGTCCGGGGCCCTCAATGAGGGTCCCCAGCCTGGGGCCCGCTACGAGGGTCCCCAGTCCGGGTCCAGCTCCAAGGGTCCCCAGTCCGGGGCCCGCGACGAGTGTCCCCAGTCTGGGGCCCGCTACGAGGGTCCCCAGTCCGGGGCCGGCGGCGAGGGTCTCCGCACCAGAGGCGCCACCAAAGTGGGGGGAGCCAGAGGCGGAGGGGGGTCTACGTCCCGCACCAGAGCCCCCGCCGTAAAGGAAGCCCAACCGGACCCTCTCCTTTAGAGTCAGGTTTTGCGGCCGGAGTCCGCACCTTTGGGGGAGGGGGGTACTGTCACGCCCTGGCCATAGAGAGGTTTTTATTCTTTATTTTGGTTAGGCCAGGGTGTGACTAGGGTGGGCATTCTAGTTTCTCTATTTATATGTTTTCTATTTCTTTGTGTTTGGCCGGGTGTGGTTCTCAATCAGAGGCAGCTGTCTATCGTTGTCTCTGACTAAGAACCATACTTAGGTACCCCATTTTTCCACCTGTCTTTGTGGGAGGTTGACTTTGTTTAGGGCACTTTGCCTTTGAGCTTCACGTTTTGTTTTTGTAGTGTTTATTGTTTTGTTCGGCGTCTTTTTCAATAATAAAAGAAAATGTACGCTCACCACGCTGCATCTTGGTCCTCTCCTTTCAACAGCCGTGACAATTATGGGGTATTGTATGTAGGCCAGTGACATTTTTGTTGTTGTAATTTAATCAATTTTCAATTCAGGCTGAAACACAACAAAATGTGGAAAAAGTCAAGGGATGTAAATACTTTCTGAAGGCCCTGTACTTCACAACTCTCATTTACTTCACAACTGTCATTTACTTCACAACTGTCATTTACTTCACAACTGTCATTTACTTCACAACTGTCATTTACTTCACAACTCTCATTTACTTCACAACTGTCATTTACTTCACAACTCTCATTTACTTCACAACTCTCATTTATTTTGACAAACAAATACAGAACAGTACACGTGTAACACTTTACGTTTGGTTAACATTTTATGTTTGCTTTTACATCAATATTGTGTTTATTGTGGCATAGGTCCTATTGTTTGGCATACTGTAGGTCAATGTCACCCTAGATTTAGAAGTGTGTGGTATTTCTTTGGAACCTTAACAAAGAATGTATACTTTTGCAATTTTCTTCTCCAAAATGCCAAGCTATCTGACAAGTGAACAAACAGAAACTCCTACAAGAGAAGAGAAAGCGCAGAGATATTCTATTATTCCACACACTCCCTCTAGAGTCTGTTGTCACTTACAATTGGCTTTCATTGTGTGCTTGCCCCAGGCACCAGCCTGTACAGGAGCCAACAGTGATTTGGTTTATAGAGATCATATGGCAAGGAACCAAGCCTTGCAGAAGCAGATTTGATGTATTTCCTATGATTTGAGCCTGGGTTTATTCTTTCCCTTATTCTTTCCCGGTGTGGAACAGACACCCCTACAGCACGTGCACTGGGCCGAGGACAAGCGATGGAGCTGGCCAATTAAACTACAATATACGCACTGTTTTCACACGTCTTGGGTTGCATTTCCTATCAGGAGGAACGGGGACTCTGAAAAGGATCCAAATGTGGGCAGGAAACCACACAGATTGAAGGTTGCCTTTGTTATTAACAATTAATGTAACCGGCCGCGACTGGGATCAGCTGCAGGGAAAGAGAGGGCTCTATCAGGATCCCTGGCATGAAAAAGAGAAGACGACTGAGGAAGAAGTTTAGTTTACAGCAAGATCGCAGACACAGTGTAAGAGCAATACATCCTAAAAGCTTTTCTATTTCAGAGGGTGGTTGGAGTGAATGAGAAGAGTTTCTTATTTTTTTTTAAATAAAGTATTTGTGGCTAAGTTTGATCAGATCACACAGGACTGTCTGCTGGTTATGCCCCCTCTCAACCCCCTTCTCCCATACGCAGTGCCACTCTTCATTAATGTGACCAAAATGTCATCAACTAGTTTAATACCCCTTAATATCACTGTATCATTTACATTCCCTAGCATACTGGAAATGAGTCCCAGCTGGGGAGTTTGGAAACCCAAAGAGAGAGAGAGAGAGAGAGAGAGAGAGAGAGAGAGAGAGAGAGAGAGAGAGAGAGAGAGAGAGAGAGAGAGAGAGAGAGAGAGAGAGAGAGAGAGAGAGAGAGAGAGAGAGAGAGAGAAAAGGGGTGAAGGGGAGGGGAGGGGATTGACAGGCTATTTAGATGTGCTACTTCACTTTGCATTAGAGTGTACAATATCAGGCATGGGGAGCCAAAGTGAGGCCAGATTTCAGGCGGTGCTGGTCAGGCCTGGAGCGACGGATCACTTACCTCAGGAAATCAAAGTCAATGGCAGAGGATTTGACCTGGAGTGGAGCCCAGCTCCCCAGGCAGAAAAAAGTGTGAAACCTGGAGAAAAGAAAGAGAGACTCATTGAGAAAATCCATTACTGCTTGAGAAGCCAACAAGCATGAAAGGAGATGTCTTGTTAAATCGGTTGCTTGATAAAGCAGGTCTTTGACTTGGTGAGATCGCTCAGAATCAGAGCCTCCGACCGGGGACATCAGACAGAGAGGACCTTATTGATACAGGGAGATGTTTAGAGAGTCACCACTGGCTATACAGACCAGAACATCTTCTCTGTGTAGCATGTAGAGAAAAAGTGACGGGTAGAAACCTGCTGCCAGTGTTTCAGTGTTTCTGACTCCCTGCAGGCTTCTAGACTTCAGCCTCCAACCAGAACACCATACTGCCTACCCTATGATCCCACTTCAGTCAGACACTCAACCCTTGGCTGGTTTACCTCTGGGTTTTGTTCACTGTTTAAGTCTTTGCCCTGGGCAGTGAAAAACAAATTACATTTGAGAGGAAATGTTGTTTCTTAAAGTGACTTTTCGCAGGTTATTTTCTTAACGTTTTAAGTATTTCAGCACAAGCCAGTCAAGTACAGGTGTATCTACTGATAGCTAGGGTAACAGAGTAACCTTACAGCTAGAATCCTTAGCTACATACATTTTTAAATTAATAATATATACCCTTTTATTCTTGAAGAATATAACTTAGAAATGCCTCATGAGCTTAATTAAACTGTATTACCCCATCTGAACCAAAATATACGCCTTTTTTTACTCCAATGCTTGTAAACAATGCAAATGTAAACAAACAGTCTATAGCCTCAAAACATGGTTTAAATGATACTTTTGATATAATCGGTGGTCAGTCCTTCCATCCATAGATCTGTCTATGAATTTGAGAGGCCCATCCATAAGCTTTTTACCAAAACAGAGACGGGGTGTCCGCTTTATTGTTATTGTTTCAATTAGGTACTTTAAAATACAGATCCTGCCGTCTATAGATACTGCCGTTATATTGTGAGGTAATTTCTTCCCGAAGTGTCAGGCATGGGCTTTTATTTACAAAGGTGCCAAAATAGGTGCCAAAGTACTTACAAAATTTACAAAATAATAAAAAGGACAAAGAGTAGCAAACTGGTCTGAAATCAACAATCAGAGCACTGACCTAACTCAGGCCTCAATAATGTGTGATAGCAGCATGAGCAAATACCCAACCTTAATCTGTCCCAAGTATGGGTAACTGCAGCCCTATATGGCGACCGTAGTATGGGTGAGTGGGTGTCAAAAGGAGTGGGTGTATGGAAAGCGAATCAGCTAATTGGGCAGATTTGTTGCCACTCAAGTCTGTTTTGCGTGGCTGATTGGGCTCTACAACGAGTCGATAAGCCGGCGACCAGTGCACTGGTGTTGTATCGAGGTACCACTGAGGTATTTATTAGGTAGACCCATCTAGTACTGGGTCCAACCCCCCCTTTGCCTCTAGAACAAACGGAATTCTTCGGGGCATGGAGACGTTGCTCAAATGGTATCAAGGGACCTAACTTGTGCCAGGAAAACACGGTGATTCATCAGACCAGGTGATGTTTTTCCACTCCTCAATTGTCCAGTGTTGGTGATCACGCTCCCACTGGAGCTGCTCCTTCTTGTTTTAGCCGATAGGTGTGGTCGTCTGCTGCAATAGCCCATCCGTGACAAGGACTGAGTTCATTCCGAGATGCCGTTCTGCACACCACTGAGTTGTTTTCGTCCACAGGACTACCGCTAACTGGAGGTTTTTGTTTGTCACACGATTCTCGATAAACCCTAGACACAGTCGTGCGTGAAAAGTCCAGAAGGCCGGACGTTTCTGAGATACTGGAACCGGCGCACCTGGCACCGACGATCATATCAAACTCAAGTTGCTTAGGTCAATCGAACAGTAACTGGATGCCTTGATCCCTGTCTGCCCCGTGAATGCCTCGTGAACGGGGTGATGTACCTAATAAACTGGGCACCTGAGATGCTTCCAACTGGGCAGCTGTATCACGGTCGAGTCGCTGACGGTAGCTAATGTGGCATTTTTTTTACCGCAACAACCAATGGGTGAACTCTGCCTGTTCAAGCTGGGTTCATATACAACAAAGTATCACAATGGCAGAAATAAGGATATAATTACGAGATGCACATTCATGTCTCCACCCTAACAATGGGAGTCGTTGGTAAGGCAGATGACAGGCTTAGGTCCAAATTAAGCCCATAGAAACATATTGGACAGATTTTGGCAAGAGTCAAACCTCTCGCTTTGCCTCTTCCTCTCTGAGTAGTCACCGCCTGCTTCGATGAAATGGCCACGAATTGCGCAGCACTGAAGTTGGTCTCCACTACCTAGCTCACGCAGCAAAGATGATCAATTAACAAAGGAATGTTTGGTGGGAAAGAGGGGCCGAGCATTGAGAGTTATACAGTTCTAATTATCGCCATCTAAATTGGAGGTGTGAATTGCAGGCTATTAGTCTACCAAGTGCCATGTGCTCAGGTGCTAAAAGCCACATTAGCCTAGACACAAAGAAAGTTGATACATGTGCATCCAGGTGAGTCAACTTATTTATAAATAAACTGTATTACATTAAATAAAACATTGAATAATTTTGAGACTACAGAAAATAGGTTGACTGCTATGTTAATTTACACAACTGCAGTAATGGTTGTTTTGGTTGTCAACACCCTTGTGGCTACTGTAGTCTTTTGACCTTAGGCAGGCAGCAGGCAGCATGCGAGGCGGGGGCAACTCCGCAGGCGCCTTACCTAGTCAGTCTGGGACACGACTATTATTTCCTCAGTTGATCCACAATCAAAACAATGGAGTGTTCGTCTGTCTGTCCATCCACTGATGGCTCCATAGTGATGGCTTTAGTTCTAACCCCCTTCCTCCAATCTGATCTTCTGTTCCCACAAAACTTCATGCCACTCTCTCTTAGAGGATTTGAAAGACATTTCAGTGCACAATATTCAATTGCTTAAAGGCTGCAAGCTGTTTGAGGCAAGCAGTGCTCAGTTGAAAGATGCTCTGAGCATAAACTGATTTGAATCGTATGATGGGGAATTTTCTGAGCATCACTGAATACATTGAGATCTGTTGACTGTACGGCTGTGTTTGATTGTCATTATCTAAGTTTGCATTGACCTCAGTGGAGGCTGCTGAGGGGAGGATGGCTCATAATAATGGCTGGAACTGAGCAAATGGAATGGTATAAAATGCATGGAAACCATGTGTTTGATGTATTTGATACCATTCCACTAATTCCACTCCAGCCAGTAACACGAGCCCATCCTCCCCAATTAAGGTTCCACCAACCTCCTGTGATTGACCTTCAGTATGTTGACCTTCTATGAGTGTTTGTGGTTTTGAGAGACGTGTTTTGGCACTGTCTCCATTGGGCCAAGGTGAGAAGCATCAGGTACGTTCCACCTGCGGTACGACCATTGACCCCTTAATCGTCTTGGCTATCCTAAGCTGCTGCATCCCCCATTAGACGTGTTTTTAATGCGCTGTGATTTTTTCCTCTCTCCAAAGCTGCTCTTTTTATCTTCTTCATGCTGTGTGGATGAAACCCCAGTGTAGCCAAGACAAGCCTCAATCCCTCATATCCGGACAAGAAGGCAAATACAGCTCAATCAGCCACTGCAAAAAAACAGTTTACCTCTGCTGAATTTAGGCTAAGGCAAAATGTTTGTAGACAAACCATTAGAGGAATTTTCTGCTTCTAATTACTTTTACTGCAATTTTTTTTAGATTTGAAATCTATTAGTTATTTGCTTATATGGTTATTTCTCCCTCAGAGGATCTGACTTCTTTCAGATGTTGTGTTGTGTTGTCGTTCTGCGATTTTCATGGTCCTTACACCTGATTTATATAAATGTAATCATATGCATCTTTGATTCTGTTTTTGGTCTGCTGATATGATCACTATTGATAATGAAATAATGGCTGTAATGAGATAAACCACATCTGAATCAACAGCGTGACATTGACCTGAATGTAGAATGTGATCAGCTAAATTCACTTACCGCTGTCTCTTAAAGTCAACTTCCTTTCAAGTTACAAAATGACCCCCTCTTACCTCTGCCCAAAATTATTATCATTAATCTTACTGGAAAATTTGCAACAAATGAGAACCTGTTTCACCATATACACCAGGGGTCATCAACAAGATTCAGCCACGGGACGATTTTTACTTGAGCGGATGGTCGGGGGCCGGAACATAATTATATATAACTGGTGGGCCGCCAGTTGGAGATCCCTGATATACACCATTAAAGGCTATATAAAGACAACTGTCTTAAGGGAGGCTTTATGTGATTTATGTTGTACCAGATTATGTGATGGTATATAATACAGTTGAAGTCGGAAGTTTACATACACTTAGGTTGGAGTCATTAAAACTCGTTTTTCAACCACTCCACAAATTTCTTGTTAAGAAACTATAGTTTTGGCAAGTCGGTTAGGACATCTACTTTGTGCATGACACAAGTCATTTTTCCAACAATTGTTTACAGACAGATTATTTCACTTATAATTCACTGTATCACAATTCCAGTGAGTCAGAAGTTTACATACAGTAAGTTGACTGTGCCTTTAAACAGCTTGGAACATTCCAGAAAATGATGTCATGGCTTTAGAAGCTTCTGATATGCTAATTGCCATCATTTGAGTCAATTGGAGGTGCGCCTGCGGATGTATTTCACGGCCTACCTTCAAACTCAGTGCCTCTTTGCTTGACATCATGGGAAAATCAAAAGAAATCAGCCACGACCTCAGAAAAAATTGTAGACCTCCACATGTCTGGTTCGTCCTTGGGAGCAATTTCCAAACGCCTGAAGGTAACACTTTCATCTGTACAAACAATAGTATGCAAGTATAAACACCATGGGACCACGCAGCCATCATACCGATCAGGAAGGAGACGCATTCTGTCTCCTAGAGCTGAACGTACTTTGGTGAGAAAAGTGCAAATCAATCCCAGAACAACAGCAAAGGACCTTGTGAAGATGCTGGAGGAAACCGGTACAAAAGTATCTATATCCACAGTAAAATGAGTCCTATATCAACATAACCTGAAATGCCACTCAGCAAGGAAGAAGCAACTGCAAGGAAGAAGCCGCCATAAAAAAGCCAGACTACGGTTTGCAACTGCACATGGGGACAAAGATCGTACTTTTTGGATGAAACAAAAAAAAGAACTGTTTGGCCATATTGACCATCGTTATGTTTGGAGGAAAAGGGGGAGGCTTGCAAGCCGAAGAACACCATCCCAACCGTGAAGAATGGGGGTGGCAGCATCATGTTGTGGGGGTCCTTTGCGGCAGGAGGGACTGGTGCACTTCACAAAATAGATGGCATCATGATGCAGGAAAAGTATGTGGATATATTGAAGCAACATCTCAAGACATCAGTCAGGAAGCTTGGTCACATGGTCAATGACCCCAAGCATACTTCCAAAGTTGTGGCAAAATGGCTTAAGGACAACAAAGTCAAGGTATTGGACTGGCCAACACAAAGCCCTGACCTCAATCCTATGGAAAATTTGTGGGCAGAACTGAAAAAGCGTGTGCGAGCAAGGAGGCCTACAAACCTGACTCAGTCACACCAGCTCTGTCATGAGGAATGGGCCAAAATTCACCCAACTTATTGTGGGAAGCTTGTGGAAGGCTACCCAAAACGTTTGACCCAAGTTAAACAATTTAATGCAATGCTACCAAATACTAATTGAGTGTATATAAACTTCTGACCCACTGGAAATGTGATGAAAGAAATAAAAGCTGAAATTAATCATTCGCTACTATTATTCTGACATTTCACATTCTTAAAATAAAGTGGGGATCCTAACTGACCTCAGAAAGGGATTTTTTACTAGGATTAAATGTCAGGAATTGTGAAAAACTGAGTTTAAATGTATATGCATACCACCCTGCATACCACTGCTGGCTTGCTTCTGAAGCTAAGCAGGGTTGGTCCTGGTCAGTCCCTGGATGGGAGACCAGATGCTGCTGGAAGTGGTGTTGGAGGGCCAGTAGGAGGCACTCTTCCTCTGGTCTAAAAAAAAATAAAATATCCCAATGCCCCAGGTCAGTGATTGGGGACACTGACCTGTGTAGGGTGGCGTCTTTCGGATGGGACGTTAAACGGTTGTCCTGACTCTCTGCGGTCTTTAAAGATCCCATGGCACTTATCGTAAGAGTAGGGGTGTTAACCCCGGTGTCCTGGCTAAATTCCCAATCTGGCCCTCAAACCATCATGGTCACCTAATAATCCCCAGTTTACAATTGGCTCATTCATCCCCCTCCTCTCCCCTGTAACTATTCCCCAGGTCGTTGCTGCAAATGAGAACGTGTTCTCAGTCAACTTACCTGGTAAAATAACGGTAAAATAAAAATAAAAAAATAATAAATTTGGTTAAGGTGTATGTAAACTTCCAACTTCAATTGTATATAGTATCATAAAATCATATATTGAAATGTATATTCTAGGAATCTGAAAATCTACAACATTAACAGTTGTCCCTCTTACCCCTCTCTCTTTCTCTCTCTCTCACTCCCCCCTTCTCTTTTTCTCTCTCACCCCCCTTACCCTTTCCCTCACTCACTCTCTCTCACTCATTCACTTTTCCTTAGTATCTCTCCTTCCCTCTTTCTCACAGACATTTATGTTTCACCTCCCTCCATCTCTTTCTCCTTCCCCCACTCCCCCACTCTCTCACACACCCGCATACACAGACTCAAATGTCACTGAAGTTTGATTTGAAATGAAATATATTAATTCTCTTCTTACTTCTTCTTACTTCCAGCCCAGACATTTCTTGGTTTTGGCAGTATCTGGGTCATTTCAAAAGAAAACACTTTATCATCATCTACTCATAACCTAAAGGCACTGTCTACCTACCGGCAAACCCCCTCAACAATTTAGTCCTTTGTGCTGTTGGTTATAAAACCCTTCTGGAATAGAGCAATGTGACTCAAGCTTCCAAAGAATGAAGATTTGTCTTCAAACCAAATGAATACTTGGCAGGTTCCCAGAGTTTTTCTAACTTTGCTTAAAAATTACTTATAAGGAAGCCCACAGAAATATACTGTATAGTAGGAACTTCAATCGATATCACATACTATGTAACAACAAGACATTATCTCATGTTGAAGCTATGTTTTGACCGTTACTGTATATATCATGTTCTTCTTACTGTCTGTAATTTGTTCTAGAACGTTACAACGTCAAACATCTGGATTGATGTAGCCTATCCTGTGAATGTGATAATGTTTTTAATATAATATATAATTAAAAAGAGTTTATCAAGTGCTTATATTGTATTTATTTAATTTTTATTTAACTAGGCAAGTCAGGTAAGAACAAATTCTTATTTACAATGAAGGCCTACATCGGCCAAACCTGGACAACGCTGGGACAATTGTGCACCACCCTATGGGACTCCCAATCACGGCCGGTTGTGATGCAGCCTGGATTCAAACCAGGGTGTCTGTAGTGACACCTTTAGCACTGAGATGCAGTGCTTCAGACCACTGCGCCACTCGGGAGCCCAATAGGAGCAGTAACAAGATTATTATTCAGATTTAGTACACAAGTAAATAGCGCATGTGCACGTCCTACACTGAGTACTGGAATGTGGATTTCCTGACTTACTTCAGTCTGAAAGAAAAACTGAAAGTGTGTATCAGATGGTATTCCTATTTACTGGGTCATCGCTTAGGAGCTAAAAGCAGAAAAGATGCCCAAAACGTTCCTCTATTTTATGTTTCTCTATCCCCTATTTTAATTGGGTCACAAATCACATTTTATTTTCAATCAAACTGCTTAGAAGTTCTCTAAGGCATGTATAACCCACAGCTTGAGAATATAATATACTGTTCTTTTAACTTGTAAAGCAGTGTGTATAGAGGGTTGTGGCATTCCCATGAGTGCTTTGACTTGTAATAAGGAACACTGACTTCATTTATTTTAATTATGAGTGGTGAAAAAAGTGATGTATATTGCAAAGCACCACCTGCATTTGAGAGGGGAGTTGAGGATTGGTGGGAATCAGGACAACTAGAGCCATTGTTTTGGGGTGTAGGTCAGCGTTGCCAGGCTGCAGCTCTCTAGAACATTCCGTGGTGTCACATAATACTGTCAGTTTCCTGTTGGAAGTGCCAGCCCAGAAAGAATGAGTGTGCTAGAAAGTGTGTCTAAATGTATGTGTGGTGTGTGTGTGCGTGTGCGTGCGTGTGTGTGTGTGTGTTCATAGGAGCGATGGTGGTGGTGGTCTGGACAAGACCCATAATTCTGTTGGACATTTTTAAAGCGAGTTATCCCATGTCCCCTGGAACATGTCTGTTTCAGTCAGATTCTCTGAGTACTACTTCTTATGTCCAGTATGTATCACCAGATGTAATCTCCACCAGAGAGGACAGGTGTGCCCTCATGTCAGATGTTACAGTGAGTTTTCATCCTAGTGAACAGGCTATGATGGGGCAGACATCCCTCTCAGCCATCTGTCTGTCTATCTCTCTGTCAGAACGTATGGCACAGAACCCAACACGACTCATCTGCTCAGGAGCAGGCCTGCACTTAAAACATTATATAGGGTGCTCCGTGAACACAGTCATGTGCAGAAGGCTGCCAGTGAAATAACTCACCTGTACTCAGCATGAGACTGTAACCAGAAACACTCCTTCTGGAGGGGACCCAGCCAAGAGACAGACAGCAGCCTGTTGCTGTAAGGGAAGCTCATGTCTAGTAATGATCATCATCTCCGTTCATCTCTGTGAAGTATACTTTGTATGCTGACGACTGAACACTGTCAGTTATTGAAGTGAACTGGGAAAAACAATGATGTTGTCCTCATGAATTAACCATGCAATGCACTTCAAAGCTCTAAGTTCATTGTTGCTCTGTTAGCAGTTTTTGAAAGTTATTTTGCAGGTCCAAGAACCACTGAACAGAAAAGAGAGCTCTTTATATTTATGAATTGTATTTAAATTGGGTGCTTTTGCCTACCAGTATGCCATCGTCACTTTGCTAAGAGGAGCACTCATATAGGTGATTTCTGTCATTTTACTTATTTTTACATATGCTGTCTGTGGACACTGTTTCCTTCTTGACAATATAGAGACAGGCAGTGTTTGCCTTAGTTAGTCACTGCCTGTCACGCCCTGGCCTTAGTATTCTTTGTTTTCTTTATTATTTTAGTTAGGTCAGGGTGTGACATGGGTATTTATGTGGGTTTTGTAGTGTCCAGGGTGATTGTAAGGTTTAGGGGGTTTATTTAGAGTAGTTGGGTTTATGTTTAGTATAGTTGTCTAGCTGTGTCTATGTTGTGTGTAGTTGTCTAGGAAAGTCTATGGTTGCCTGAATGGGTTCCCAATTAGAGACAGCTGGTTTCTGTTGTCTCTGATTGGGAGCCATATTTAAGGTAGCCATAGGCTTTAGTTTGTTGTGGGGAATTGTCTATGTCTAAACGTTAGTAGCGTGTGCGTGTGCGTGTGCGTGTGCGTGTGCGTGTGCGTGTGCGTGTGCGTGTGCGTGTGCGTGTGCGTGTGCGTGTGCGTGTGCGTGTGCGTGTGCGTGTGCGTGTGCGTGTGCGTGTGCGTGTGCGTGTGTGTGCACTTTCGTTTTGTAGCTTCGCGGTCGTTTGTTGTTTTGTTAGTTTGTAAGTGTTTTGTTTCGTTTTGCCTTCTTCATTAATAAAAGAAGATGGCTTATTTTCCACATGCTGCGTTTTGGTCCGTCTCACTCCCACACGATCGTGACACTGCCCTCTTGTTTCAGTGAACCACCACCCCTGTTAAATATAGCACTATGGAGCTGTTCATGTGGCATTTGATCTAGCAGCAGAGAAGTGATTGTTAGTTTGCAGGGCTGAGTATTGTGTTATTCACCACATTTACATGCACGCCAATATCCAGATATTATTCGGTATACTCAAGTTTTCTGTTTTTGAGTTGACATATAATCGTCATATCCCGTTTACAATAACCTGAATAATCTCGTATCTCGGTTTTGAGAAACCCGAATAAGATGCCTGGGATATGCTGATCTTAGATGGGATTCTGTGGCATGTAAACATCTGGCTCAGTTTCACATAGTAGGACTGTTGAAGTTCAGATGGGAAGAGTAGTAGTTGGAATAGTAACTGAAGTAACTGAAGTCTTGTCACTGACTTTAGGCCTCACATGTAGCACATTATAATATTAAATCCTGCAGAATTAAGTGTCTTTTGCAGTAGAATTATAGACCAAATGTACATTGTGTGGAGACATATGACATTTCAGTGGGAACTTTCAAAATACAGAACTCATCCCCGTATCATACAGGGATGATTTCTGTATTTTGAAAGTTGCGCATCTTGAAAACTTGATTGCTGACAAGCAAAACATGTTTGGAACTATTTCAACAATGGACTAATGAAACCAATACCAAAAGACAGTTTTGGGGTGGAGTTATTTTAAATTATTTATACTTTTACTTTGGATACTTAAGTATATTTTAGGAATTACATTTACTTTTGATACTTAAGTATATTTATAAACAAATACTTTTAGACTTTTACTCAAGTAGTATTTTACTGGGTGACTTTCACTTCTACTTGAGTCATTTTCTATTAAGGTATCTTTACTTTTACTCAAGTATGACAATTGGGTACTTTTTCAGCAACATAAAAGCTGACAGTTTTTCCACTTTCAACCACACAAAATAAGCATCCAATACGAACTGAAATACTTTCAGAAACATGTTGGATCGTTTCACCGGTTCTAATTTCCTTAAAACCAGTCAACAAACTGTAATTTCAAAATTTTGCATGGAAAATATCCCGGTACCTAAACAGCTTCGCTCCACAAGAGAAGCAGAAATAAAAGACAACTTTACCGATGTCAACTAGATTGTTGATGATGCATTCATTCTTTATTTAGTATTCTAGAGCATCAAGTAATGACAGAAGAGAAGCTGCATGTATCTAATAATAGACAAGTTGACTAACAAATAGCCTTCCTAATATCGGAAATTATAAGCAGAAGAAATATGTAAAGGAGGCTTGTTTTTTGGATTGTTGTTTTTCTCGCACCCCCTGCAAAAAAACTATTACCGCCGTCTCTGAGCAAATTAGGAATATTCTGTTTATTCGTGGATACAGGGATACTCGTGAGCGGGATATCAAAGGTGCATGTAAACATCTTATCCTGAATAAGAGCTTAACTGGGATATGAGCTATTATCCGTAACACTGTGCGCATGTAAACGTGGTCACTGTGTGTTTAACCCTGGCATTGGTGTCACACAGCTACTCACTCGTAACTTTTCTTCCATAGTGCTGTAATGTACTCAACAGGGAGAGAAAGCCCTTAAACATTACGCTGGTGAAAATGTGTAAATGAGACTTGGCCTGGCTGGGCTCTGGAGCTGTGTATGTAGGCAGAGCAGACATTAACGAGGAGTGAGAGACCTGGTGATTTAGAGGGGAAGCAGCCCCACACCACGGAAGGTTAGTAAAACCAAATAATATATCTCCAGGCTGTAATTAAGAGAATTTTGATTCAACAATGAAGTCATGATCAAGTCATTTAGACAGTACCGCAGCCAGCAAAGTCCCATTTAGACATGTTTACATTATATTGGATTTTCCTCCTCAGGCAAGTCTCGCAGTGTTCTCCATGGCAACTCGTTGTCACCTGAGAGTAGAGACAGACTGGTGGTTGGTTCTGTGATGGCATGTGTCTGAGGCACTAGCGTACCTACCTGCCAGGGGCGCGAAGCGGAGGAGTGGGCCACTGCCATGCACCCCCACCTTGTCTAATAACACCACTGGGCCTTATTAGTCAGCCTAATAGAATTACTGCCATCCATGCTGTGGATGGTGGCTGAGAGACCATCTTGTTGTGAGGGGTGGGGGAGAGAAAGAGCAGCATGAGAACCTGGTAGAGACATGTTTGTTGAGTCCAATAATTGTTATATACACTGCTCCAAAAAATAAAGGGAACACTTAAACAACACAATGTAACTCCAAGTCAATCACACTTCTGTGAAATCAAACTGTCCACTTAGGAAGCAACACTGATTGACAATAAATTTCACATGCTGTTGTGCAAATGGAATAGACAAAAGGTGGAAATTATAGGCAATTAGCAAGGCACCCCCAATAAAGGAGTGATTTTGCAGGTGGTGACCACAGACCACTTCTCAGTTCCTATGCTTCCTGGCTGATGTTTTGGTCACTTTTGAATGCTGGCGGTGCTCTCACTCTAGTGGTAGCATGAGACGGAGTCTACAACCCACACAAGTGGCTCAGGTAGTGCAGCTCATCCAGGATGGCACATCAATGCGAGCTGTGGCAAGAAGGTTTGCTGTGTCTGTCAGCGTAGTGTCCAGAGCATGGAGGCGCTACCAGGAGACAGGCCAGTACATCAGGAGACGTGGAGGAGGCCGTAGGAGGGCAACAACCCAGCACCAGGACCGCTACCTCCGCCTTTGAGCAGGACGAGTACTGCCAGAGCCCTGCAAAATTACCTCCAGCAGGCCACAAATGTGCATGTGTCTGCTCAAACGGTCAGAAACAGACTCCATGAGGGTGGTATGAGGGCCCTACATCCACAGGTGGGGTTTGTGCTTACAGCCCAACACCGTGCAGGACGTTTGGCATTTGCCAGAGAACACCAAGATTGGCAAATTCGCCACTGGCGCCCTGTGCTCTTCACAGATGAAAGCAGGTTCACACGCACATGTGACAGACGTGACAGAGTCTGGAGATGCCGTGGAGAACGTTCTGCTGCCTGCAACATCCTCCAGCATGACCGGTTTGGCAGTGGGTCAGTCATGGTGTGGGGTGGCATTTCTTTGTGGGGCCGCACAGCCCTCCATGTGCTCGCCAGAGGTAGCCTGACTGCCATTAGGTACCGAGATGAGATCCTCAGAGCCCTTGTGAGACCATATGCTGACACATGCACATTTGTGGCCTGCTGGAGGTCATTTTGCAGGGCTCTGGCAGTGCTCCTCCTGCTCAAAGGCGGAGGTAGCGGTCCTGGTGCTGGGTTGTTGCCCTCCTACGGCCTCCTCCACGTCTCCTGATGTACTGGCCTGTCTCCTGGTAGCGCCTCCATGCTCTGGACACTACGCTGACAGACACAGCAAACCTTCTTGCCACAGCTCGCATTGATGTGCCATCCTGGATGAGCTGCGCTACCTGAGCCACTTGTGTGGGTTGTAGACTCCGTCTCATGCTACCACTAGAGTGAGAGCACCGCCAGCATTCAAAAGTGACCAAAACATCAGCCAGGAAGCATAGGAACTGAGAAGTGGTCTGTGGTCACCACCTGCAGAATCACTCCTTTATTGGGGGTGTCTGGCTAATTGCCTATAATTTCCACCTTTCGTCTATTCCATTTGCACAACAGCATGTGATATGTATTGTCAATCACTGTTG
Organism: Salvelinus fontinalis; assembly: GCF_029448725.1. Taxonomy (NCBI): domain Eukaryota; kingdom Metazoa; phylum Chordata; class Actinopteri; order Salmoniformes; family Salmonidae; genus Salvelinus; species Salvelinus fontinalis. The sequence continues at coordinate 24,457,543 of NC_074699.1, forward strand.
CTTCCTAAGTAGACAGTTTGATTTCACAGAAGTGTGATTGACTTGGAGTTACATTGTGTTGTTTAAGTGTTCCCTTTATTTTTTTGAGCAGTGTAGTATTTGTGAGTTGTTGTCCCCACAGCATGACCCAACCACTCCCTAAAAGCCATCTAATTGTGATTTAGATGTGGTTGTTATTTGCCACAGTAATTGCTCTAGCTGTTTTTTGTTTTGGTCCCAAGCTGTAATCACACAAGTTCATTTTCCCCCAACTTAATATGAAATCTGATACAAGTATGGACCTTCATATTAATGTCAATAGAAAATGTACGTAGTTCCTCTAAAGAACTAGTGTGTCTGTGAAACTGATGTGACAGGCATTTTTGTACGGAGATGTCTCATGTTGCACCTGCCTATCAATCAACAAAAGAGCAGACCATTCACTTCCCGTTTCTCCATTGCTCAATTAACAACAAATCAAAACACAGTGCCCCTGCTACATATCGAGGGTGAATAGCGGAGCCACAAACATTAATTTCTTTGTGCCTCTGCTCCAGAATTTAATTAGCCTTTTTTCTAACCTGTGAGCCCATCATTTCAGCTCTGCTGTAAGACGCAGAATTAATGAAGCCGTTTTCTGCCCCCAGATTTTCACACCGCGGCTTTGAACATCTGCAGCCTGTCATGTATCATCCTATTAATTTCTACTTAATTTGATCCTAATATGTGCCTACACGAGGAGCCAGATGTTGCCGTCCACTGTGGCACACTAAGTTTTGTTTGGGGGAGTTTTTGCACAGGACCCTGGGTGGGTCTAAGGCGGGCAGAGTGTATTTGAAATCACTCATTAATATGTAGTTTGGTGATTTCCTTTTTTGTATATAGGTTTTTACTGTCAGTGCACACTGAAATCAATCAGCATTTGACAAGGTCCCTGTGGATAGGACTTAGAATTAATTTTTCATTTTCATTAATTCCAACAGGACGGTTTACAACATCATCATCCAGCTGATATATCTGTTCCAAACAAGTAAGTCCCTTTTTATGATTGGGGTTTTCTGGCAGAGGCTTATAAAGGAAAAATGTCAAATCAATCATAATCTCTATCATCATTTTGGTACTCAACATAAAATATGTTTTTAGTTAATGAAAAAGTCAATGAGGAGGTAGTGTAATAACTGTCAACAAATGTCAGGTGAAACTGGCAAAGTAGGCAAACAAGCTCTTCAAATGTGTCAATAACTGTGATAAACATTAGCAGAACTATGGAGAATTTCATACTGTAATAAGAAGAAAATGTGTTCCATGAGGATTGTGGCGTCTAATAGGGAAGTAGTATATGTGTGATGGTGTTCAGTGGGTAGGATGCTCAGTGTCTGTCTGATTATGTAGTGTGTGTAGAAATCCCTGTGCTTCAGTCCTAATCAGTACCATATGCCGGCCCCTGGCCCTTGGCCCTTGGCCCCTGGCCTTCACTGCTCTTGTCATATCATGTTGCTCCTAGACATGCCTCCTGACATGCCTTGCATCCAGCAGCCAGCTCTGTGCTAATGAGAAAAGTGATACATGCAGGAGGAGACAGAGGGATGCAGACGGACAGAGAGGAGGGGAGGGTCATATGACCCTCCAGAGTGGGGCCCGATCTTGAGGGGGAAGAGGAGGGCAGAGCTGTGTCACAGAGAGCTCCCCTGATGAGTCTTTGACTTGATTGTGGCGACTGGCTTTGTTACTGTTCTGTAGAGGATACCATCAATATAGAGGGTGTTTTCCCCCTCTCTAGTCACTCAATAAAACCAACATAGCCTTTACCTTTCTACCAAGGCTTTATTGATGGAATTGTCATCTCTATCACTGTACTATGTCACTGAGAGTCACCCTTCCTAGCTTTAATGTAACTCAAAACCTGGTGTAAAATACATACGGGTCAACAAGACATGTATGGAAATCAGCAGGATTTTGAGAGTTAAATTAGATTCATGTAAACACTCCAAATATGCTTGGCCTTGATTACATTGTTTGTATTATCCTCACTGGGGTCATGGGGTCAATTGCGTCGTTTTGTTGTGGATGGTCATTACATGAGGAGGAAAAGCTGAGCTGGGATGTCTGAGGAGAGGAGAGGAGACCCAGGCTGGAGCTCAGCTGAAATTGAAACACCCACCCATCTCCCTGCGTCTGTCTGAGGGGGCATCTGCTCCTGTTTAACCCAGGCCCTCAGCACCAATCTAACTGACTGGGTCAGAGTAGAGTATATACTGTCCTTAACTCCCCTCCTCCACTTGAAAGGAGTGACACGTGGCACTACAAACACACAGCACCATACAACACTCAGGCTGTAGTTGTCTGACATTTTTTGGAAACCATCAAAACCTGAAGCTTGGTATGGGATTTTAAACTGTACATCAATGTATTGTTTCCTCCTTTGCTTTATAATTAAACTATACTAGAAATATGTTAATGGTAGCTCTCCCTATTGTAACAGATGTTGCATCAAAGTTGCAGTACACAGTATACTACAGTATTCTGAGATCTCTAGGAATCTCAAGCCAAGCTGCCGTTAACGCAGCGGCTCCAGTCCCAGACAGACTGTTGTCATCTAAAGTGACTGTGCAGCTTAGTGTCTTTGTCAGCTGACTGGTCTCTCATTGTTTTACATGCTGTCACACCATGGCTGTGAGAGGGAGCCCCCTCAGGCAAAGAGCATGTCAGGCAGCGTTGTTATACTACAGGATGCTAGTGCTCCCAGGGCTGCTCCACGGCTCCACTGCTAACTGGGGAAGTCAAAGAGATTAAATGGAACATCCTGAAACTCCTCGTTTGTAATGGATGGTGACATGTACGCTCTGCTAAGACTGTAGGCATGCTGGTACAAAAGGAAGACAGAGACAAACACGTTTTGCTACTGGAAAGACCTTTTGTCGTAAGGTCTGTGTTTATTTGATGTTCGACAGAGGCGCGTGCATGTCTCATCTCACAAGGGAAATATACTGTACGTCATTCCTGATTAAAGAATGTGCGTTTATGAGCACGGTCTCTTGCCCTGCTGCTGATAGTGTTTAGTGTAGCATTTCTTTTGGTTGAGAAACTTCTGCTGCTTCTTCTGAGAGTGAAGGTCTTTGGATATGTGACAGGATGTGTTGAAAATGCATCTTGTTCATCACCTCAAGGGCTAAAGAAACAACTGCTATTCTATTCAAGAAAATGTCTGTATAATGGATAGTCTTCGTGTGTCACATTGAATAGTATATTAATGAAGCACTCTGATACTTCTCAAATGAATTATTCAGAGGAGAATCCAGCTCCAAGTCACTCAAAACTCAGTCTTTGACATTAGGGAACTGGTCTACAGAGAAGTGGTGAAAGCCCTAGCCATTCTCAGCTTGGTTGGTTGGCTGTGATAATGGTGTTTTTCCTTAGCAGGTCAATGTGACTCAGGAGATGCAGGGGGCAGAGGGGACGGGGTGCAGGGGATTGACTGTCACAGGGAGAGGATGAGGAACACAGGTCTTGTCAGTCACTTAATTTCACTGACAAGGACATACAAGCCAGAGACCAGAGATTAAAAGCAATGGGACATTTCTACTGAGAAAATAGAATGGAAGAGAACGAGGGAGGGAGGGAGGGCGTTTGGGTGGAGATGGAGAGAGTGAGAGAAAGGGAAAGAGAAATGACAGTAAGACACAGAAATATAAATGTCTGAAATGGTCATTATTATTTCATACAAATGCCTTTTCTTTGCTTGAAGAATTGAAGCGGCAGTGGCGGTACTGATGCTGCATGCCAGAAGAAAGCCTAGGGACCACAGATGATTTAGTTTGGAGAGGGGAGCGTATGCAAAAACCACATGTGCAACAGCCAGCAGTAAACAGTGAATATGTGGTGAACTTGGCAGGACACTGCATTTTCTGGGGAGCACACAGCCAATTTGTGTTGAATAAAGAGAGGGCTAGCTCGCTTTCTTATTTCAGTTTGAGGGTACGCCAATGTTTTTATTCAGCTCTCTTTGTAATGCAGGGCATTCCCAACCGACAAAGTAGCACAACAGCAACATAGTTTTACACAATGTTGTAAATGTATTGTATGTGGAGAATGAAAAAATATGATGTGCGTGTCATCCACAGAATCGGCTCGTAATTCATCAAACAATGTAAGAAACATTTGAGAACTATTGTACTACGGAGGAGTAGTATCACCAGAGTGGGGTGTGTGTGGGGGGGGGGGGGGGGGGGGGGGCAGACTAGTGTCTGGACTAGAGCAGTACATTAGGCATATGATTAGGATCACTATGGCTGCGTTCACACCGGCAGCCCAATTCTGATATTTGTTTCCACTAATTAGTCTTTTGACAAATTACATCAGATATTTTCACATCAGATCTTTTTCAGAGCTGATTTGATTGGTCAAAAGACCAATTAGTGAAAAATACATCAGAATTGTGCTGCCTGTGTAAACACAGACTATGACATAGGGCCTGTCCTGGACTGGACTTCAGCATCACCTAGGACCTTAATGTAGGGAGCTGTTTTTAGGGGCAATGCTCCACAGGTCCTACCCAGGGTGTTTCTATGTTATATTTTTAATGACAACTAATTGGCACAATCATATACTCACCCTCATTGATTCAAAATACAAAGAACTACATTAATGAGTAACAAAATACAGAATTTTCACAATAAAACAAAATCAATAACGAGAAACCAAAGCAAACCATGGGAGCGCATGCAGCAGTTACTGTATTCTACAGGATATGTTCTCTCGGAGGGTTGTCATTTCGCAATAAAATCATGAATGTTTTTGCTGGAAAATGCTGAGTAAATTCAGTCTTTATCCAGGAGTAACCTTTACCTTTACTCCACACTGTAGGGACACCCCCCCCCCCCCCCCAGGAGATCACAATTTATAACAAAAATGGTAAGTGAAATGACTAAATCATTTTTTTCTCCCTCTCCATATGTTGACAATCTGATGAATATTCTGATATTCTGGATGATAAAATAATCTTGGGTTTGTATGGTGCAGATTAAATATTCACTATTGTAGCTGAAGGTTTCCAAATCAAAGGTGCTTTTACCAACATATTGATAACTTCCCATGTAATAATGTACTACAACTACAGTCTGGATCCAGACACATCTATCTCTGCTTGTTGTGGGCATATGCTAATGAGGACATCACCAGTTCCACACAACACCCGCGTTCAACAAGCTTTTACATTTCAACCCTAAAATTCAAACCCCCTTCCCTAATTAGTTACATGCTTGTTGGTGGCACAAACTGTCCTTTAGTCAACTGCGAATAAACAAAAATGGCCTGTATTGCTACATTCTTTAGCCACTGGTTCGTTGACCATCTGTACATAAAAATAAACAAGGCATCTCCTTTCTGCCTCTGTAGGACTCTCACAGCGCTGGAAGCTTTGATCTGTGCTCTCTGATCTATCGGGCTCATGGTGTCACGTCCCCCTGTGATGTGGCGGATTAATTAGGTGGAACGGGTATTTATCCGTTAAAATCATAATACTAATTTACCCAATGCACTATGGCATCTCTGTGGGTGGCAGCAGTGGGTCCAAGTTTTATGAAAAGTGCTTAGAGCCCCACAACGTCATCTGATGAGCCGCACACTAAATGGATTGAGAGTCTGTGGAGCCTGGCGGCATCCAGAGACACTAATTATTAACAATAATCAATTAAATGATCACATTTTCTATTGCTCCCTTCATGTGTCGCACAAATATATTAATTTGTAAGAATTAAGAAAAAGTCAGTACTAATTAAGGCCCAACATTCTACTGGCAGAAAGGCCTCTCAGTTCCTTACCCATGCTCAGACAGTGAGGTGAATTAGCCTGAGTGTGTGTGTGTGTGTATGTGTGTCTGTCAGTGCGATCTTCCGATGAGTCTCTTTAATATTAGCACATCGGTCATAAAATGTTGTGTTATTGAATTATTGCAATAGTGAACACACATGCTCTGTTTGCAAACCTTCTTACCAAACCCTTACTATCAAATCTTGCCTCGTTTCTTTGTCGCTAAACCAAATATAGTGTATATATTGTTCATTCCTGTGTATAATGCGGCGGGCGGGGTAGGCCTCTGGTTCCCTTGGCTGAATGCGAGCTGTTCTGTGCCCTGGCCTCTGAATGCTATCTCTGAGCAGCAGCGCCCAGAATGCACGCTATTCCCACACCCACCAAATGCCACTCGGGGATAAGAACAACACAATTGATAGAAAGTGTATTCTTTTCCATAGGTTCCCACCAGCATGTCGCTAACCGTTTCCAGGCCTTTATCAAATAACAAATCCCTTTGAAAACAGGGAAACAAAGTACCAGGCAGCATTGTTGCTCTGCACTATGACAGGAATAATCTGTCTTTTCCATCACCCTGCGTTAGGAGAGCGTTAACTCTGCCTGGCTAACGCTCTTCTCACAGGGGCAGGGATCCAGCCGCGTCCGTCTCAGCTATCTGCTGCACTCAGTCTCCACGGTCAGTCTCCCCTGTTGCACACCTGTAGCAGTCCCTCCATGCAGCACTAGTAGGACAGACAGACGGGAACACACTGTTCCTCTGTCTCTTTCTCTCTCTCCCCAAAGCTGGAATAAGATTCAATTACACTCTTTCATTATCCACTTTCTCTACGACAGTTTTCATTTGTTTATGTTTAATTTCTATTTCTATTTATCTAGGTAACTTTAATCCAGAGTACAATTTTGGATTTGATGAAACTCTTTGGTTCTCCTTTTTGTTTATTTTCCATGTTTAAATACCTCAACAGATTTTAAATAAATACCTCAATATTTGAATGATATTTTATGCATTTTCATTTTTAACAGCAGTGCATCGTTAAAAATAGCTTTTCGCTACCTTCATTATCCTTTCCAATGTTTTAATGTAAAACGTTGTGGCTTGTGTTTTTATATAGTTTATTCATGATTTACCATTGATGACTGCAATATTTATGTCTGAATAAAGAAAACAATGTACATCAATTTGCATTATCAGGCTATAAAGGAAAGGAAATAAAATCACAGAGTAAACATAGGAAACACAATGATGTCATACAAAAATGTATAAGGTTTTTGAATATAATCACCAGTTAAAATATAATATCAGAGGCTAGAAATGCCTGTGCTATTTAATCTAACCTCAGATACAACCCTTACCACGGGCACACTGACTGAGTACCACCTTTTTACAGGTTATCCCCACAGTGGAGTTCCATCTACTGGACTACGACGGTACTGCTCTGTCTGTGAAGTATTCAACTCAGCGACCTGCAATCAAGATCACATCACCTCAACACACTCCTTCAGATCCTTATTGACAGTGACCCCCACTACAGGCCTGAGGCAAGTAAACCCTCCACCCTCTTCAGCGTACGTTGTATGAAGCCAACATACATAGTTCTGGTCTTGCTATAATCTGTAAGTCTGCTTTTACACTCAAATCAATATTTTAAAAGATACATTGCTAGTGAGGTTTAGTTACTGGTTACTATAGGACTAGCAGTAGTTCTAACAGTAACTTAGAAAATACTTGATCATATAGTAATGAACTGAGTTTGGTATTATACAGTATTTGCTCACTCTATTTATAGGTAGCCTATTTAGCATTATACAATGGGACTAGTTTTAAGAAGGTAGTGTTGTACCATAGGACTACTTGGCTTGTACATTAAAACAGATAGCTTTCTAGGACGAACGCTCATAATGGATACATTTCTGAAAAAGCAATCTTAGATGTGTGGAGATTCCAGTAACATTATGTACTGTATCTATGTTGATCTTTTAGATTCAAATCCAACAGAACTACCACCTATTATTTTAGAAGCAAAAAACATTTACCTCTATTTTCTTATCTTATAGATTTGTAGTTCGTTCTAATTTAATTAGAATTTTGATGGACAATTATGATGACAATTGTCACCTAGAGCTAGTTTTGCCACGTGTTGAGCTGGAAATCTCTGCTTCTACTGAATCCGCTGAATATGGGACACATCTTCATAACACTTGTGTTGTCTGTCTGGTTGAGTGAGGAGGTGAAAATCTGTTTCAAGATGCAGCAGGGTAGAGATACGGCGACTGCTCTAACAGATGAATAGATCAGTAGAAGTGTCGCCACCCTCTCCGATTATGACACGGAGGCCAATCATAATTACCCACTAGATGACAACCTCAAAAGAAGTCTGTCTGGAGTACTTCAGTACAGACACACCAACCAAATAGTAGAATAGCTTTTTTTCAAATGTGTTATTTTCACTTTAATTAACTTTAACAAATTCCTTATTCTGAACATACAATGAAATAGTAATTGTTTTAAAAAAAATATTCAATGCACATAATCTTTGACATAAATGGATTAGTCATAGTTTTATTTCCTGTCGGTGGCAGATTGAATGTGACTGTGTTCTTTTTTTTCTGTTCCATTATGCATTCTGCTTGGAATTATAGATCCCTGTAACCTCTGTTCACAAACAGGAGCAACAGTGGGGCAGGTGAAAAACAAACCGTGGCCTGCATTGTGCCTCTGCTGTTGACGGTAGAGTGCGGCGGCGTCCATTGAGCCTTAGTGTGGGCTGCTTCTGCTCTGCATTCTCACAGCCTGAAGGCTGTTTATCTAATCATATTAATGAGAGAGCGATACTCCAGCCTGTTCAGCGGAGCTGGGGAGCCTCTGCATCCTATGCGCAGCGAGCATTCCTATTTACACTGTACCTATACTAATCTCACAGCCTTGATCAGGGAACAGTAAATAAAACCCCCAAGGCCTCTATTGATCAGCCTTGAGTCTACTCTTCCAACGTTGTGAGGGTCTGGTTAGCTATTACAAATGTTAGTGTGTTCGATGAATTATTTCATCAGGAAAGCATGCCGCATTAAGTATTTATTTTGAAGTAAACTATTTCAAAGGGGGTGTCTCGTCCAGGCCGGAGCGGGCCATTCTTTGTGTGTTTCTGAGGGCCTGACAGAATGGGATCACAGTGGAGGGATCGGGTCAATACCGTCCCCCCTGGTACCGTCTCCCTAAGGCCCTCTGTCTCTGTGGCGCCTTCCTCACTGACGCTGGACTGGAGCAGTGGGTCACATATTGCAATCTCTGGAAAAGCAACATGCTTTCATTATTTATGCCATTTGAACAGCTGGGGAAGAATACAGTGTTACAGATTAATTGATTTGTTGCCTTATACATCCCTGCAGTTTTTAAACCAAAGATTACAAACTTGGTTTCACTTATTCTGAGCCTATAACATGTTGGTATAGGCGCAGGTATAGAAGAGGTCTATTTATTCAGCACTCATAGTATAGACTCTATAAGTTTACAGGTGATACAAAAAAGATTTTGAGAGGATGACTTTAAACACAGAAGAGAAAACAAAAGGTCAAAAGGCATTTGTTGCAAATAATCACTACAATTAATGACCCATGGAGACCAGATTCTAAGTGATTTTCTAAATGTTTACTAATGGACGTTCTCTCTATAGTGTGCTGTTCTACAACACAGACTAGTAGTGTTGCCCTAGTGGCCTATACTGTAGCTTTCCCAGGGCCATGGGCCTGTTTAATGGATGACGCACTTGTTAGCTAATTGCCGCGGTGTCCCTGAACACAAAGGAAATGTTAAATTATGTTATGTGCCTGTTAGATAATGAGCCAAAGCAGAGTACAGCACTTTCTCCCTGTGTAGCTTGGACTCCGTTCAGGCAGATACACTACATGACCAAAAGTATGTGGACACCTGCTAGTCGAACATCTCATTCCAAAATCATGGGCATTATGGATTTTGTCCCCATTTTGTTGCCATAACAGTCTCCACTCTTCTGGGAAGGCTTTCCACTAGATGTTGGAATATTGCTGTAGGGACCTGCTTCCATTCAGCCACAAGAGCATTAGTGAGGTCGGGCACTGATGTTGGGCGTTTAGGCCTGGCTCGCAGTCGGGCGTTCCATTTCATCCCAAAGGTGTTCGATGGGGTTGAGGTCAGGGCTCTGTGCAGGCCAGTCAAGTTCTTCCACACTGATCTCGACAAACCATTTCTGTATGGACCTCGCTTTGTGCTCGGGGGCATTGTCATGCTTTCCCAGGGCCACGGGAAAGGCCAGGAAAGGGTCTTCCCCAAACTGTTGCCACAAAGTTTAAGCACAGAATCATCTAGAATGTCAGTGTATGTTGTAGCATTAAGATATCCCTTCACTGGAACTAAGGTGCCTAGCCCGAAACATGAAAAACAACCCCAGACCATTATTCCTCCTCCACCAAACTTCACAGTTGGCACTATGCATTGGGGCAGGTAGTTCTCTCCTAGCATCTGCCAAACCCATATTCGTCCGTCGGACTGCCAGATGGTGAACCGTGATTTATCCCGGTGTTTCCACTGCTCCAGAGTCCAATGGCAAGGATCTTAGGCTTGAGTGTGGTTGCTCTGCCATGGAAACCCATTTCTTGAAGCTCCCAACGAACAGTTCTTGTGCTGACGTTGCTTCCAGAGGCAGTTTGGAACTCGGTAGTGAGTGTTGCAACTGAGGACAGACTCAATGGTCCCGTTCTGTGAGCTGGTGTAGCCTATCACTTCGTGTCTTAGCGGTTGTTCCTCCTAGATGTTTCCACTTCACAATAACAACACTTACAGTTGACCGGGGCAGCTTTAGCAGGGCAGAAATTTGACGAACTGACTTGTTGGAAAGGTAGCATCCTATGACGGTGCCACGAAAGTCACTGAGCTCTTCAGTAAGGCCAATCTATTTTCAATGTTTGTCTATGGAGATGGCTGTGTGCTGGATTTTATAAACTGTCAGCAACGGGTGTGGCTGAAATAGCCGAATCCACTAATATGAAGGGGTGTCCACATATTTTTGTATATATAGAGTACTCTATCACTGACTGGGGCAAACTAAAGGGAGAGGAGGGAGGTTTTATATTGTAAGTACTGAAGGGCCAGGACCTGACAAGGAAAGACTTTGGGGTCTGTTGTGTTTATAAGACCTAAAGTCACCATTGACCTAGACCACATAGATCACACGCAATGTCCAATGAAAGCAAGAGGAGCTGTCTCTGAGAAGCATGTCTTCTAGAGTTATGTTCAAAATAAATTTTTCAATTCACATCACCTCATCCCATTCTGTTAAACCCAGACATATAGATCTCTGTCTGTCTCTTTTTCAAACACACTATCTCTCTCTCTCTCTCTCTCTCTCTCTCTCTTGAACTTACATTCACGCACACATACCCTTTCTCTCTCTCTCTCACACACGCACACACACGTACACACACGTACACACACACAATCTCCATTGCCATATCTCCTGCTGTGAGTGATCAAAACACGGAAGCAGATTTTACGAAGAGGCTAGGCTCAGATCATCACCCCGACAGTGCAGGCATGTAAATGGGTGACCTCCTGATGAAGAGGGGTCACGCAAATCTAAAACACTTAAACGAGGACCCATCACACCACCCTCTGTCTTTAATTCCTCTCTCCTCCAGTGGAGCCCAGCAGATTGGCATGGAGTCCATCACTAGAGCACTTCACAAAGCCCAGACAGCAGGGTGGAGGGAGGGAGGAACGAGGCTTCACTTCATATTCTTGGATTTGCTCACCACCAACCTGGAAAACCCATAGGAGTTACAGTCACCCAACCTCAACAAAAGCAAACTAATTCAAACCAAACGGACAGCCCACTCTTTATGGTCTGCGCCTGCCAGTGAGTAAAACCATGCAGTAAAAGACCTAAGTAAAAGACCTAAAAGACTCCAATAAAGAACTAATGTAGGAGGGGGAAATTGACTGGATTTGTGGTTTTCTAGGATGCTGTTTATCTGCTCCTATAGAGGTTTTCATGTTTCTCTTTCTCCTCTATTTTTTGTTAGTTTTACTAAGTTTGGTAACTGTTAACTCAACTAATGGGCAGAAGGAAATGAAACAGTGATTGTTTTCTTCATTCTCTTGCCGTTTGTCAAGGTTGCTGTTTATTTATATAAAATGTATATCTATGTACATCAAACTACTTTTTTAAAAGGCAGACATGTCAACGTGAAAGTGCCAGGGAGTGCTAGTGTAGGTTTATTGGATTAGTGAAGTGTCAGACTACCTCCCCACCTCTTGGAATTGCACCCAGCAGTGGAGAGGCAGGCCTGGCCAAAGAGTCTCTTCTCTCTCCTCTGAGTAAGTGTTTTCACTGGAGGCCACGTTGGCACACAGGGCATGTTTGAATTCTACTGGCACTTTTTTTCAAATAGTTGCCACAGCCAATTGGAAAGACCTGGCGTGGAGATTACATTCAATATTTAAGGTCCTGGGGCAACATCTCTGGCAGGCAGGGAACACACAGGAAACACCCAGCTAGAGCTGCTTCTGCACGGGAGGAAAATAATCATCCTGCTCTCTTTAGATGTTTTACAATTGCGGCTTATTCAAATCCCAGAAATGACATTTTTCAAGCCCTTTTCGCAGCCGCAGCTTTGTTACAGCATTATCATCGGTATCAGCGGCCTGTGTTTATTCAACCCTCAATTACTAAAGACTCAGCCGGCAGGCCTTTAATTGATTGCTTTAATTGATTGGTTGGGGGGTAACCATGGCTGAAAAGCAGTTTATCTTAATCAGTTGAGAGGAAATTTAGAGCAGGGCTTGATTTCCTCCAGCTGATCACCCCTGTGAGGCGGGAGAGGGGAGAGGGGGAAGGAGGGAGGAGAGATGTGAGGGGAGAGGGGAGAGGGGAGAGGGGGAAGGAGGGAGGAGAGATGTGAGGGGAGAGGGGAGAGGGGAGAGGGGAGAGGGGGAAGGAGGGAGGAGAGATGAGAGGGGAGAGGGGAAGGAGGGAGGAGAGATGAGAGAGGAGAGGGGAGAGGAGAGGGGAGAGGGGGAAGGAGGGAGGAGGGGAGGGTTGTTCCTTTAGGACTGAGATACAAAGTAAGGGGGCAGGGAATAGAGTGATAGGGCTCACCTGCTAAACAGGGCCATACAGACATGGTGCCAGGGAGGAAGGTAGAGGGGTTGTGGTTAATCACATCTCTGTCACCACTGCTGTTGCTGTCTGTGGTGAAGAGTGCTGCATATTGCAGTACAGAGGACTGGGGGAGTGCTACAACATCTATTAGCCTGTCAGCGACATGGTCATGTTGTTCTCTGCATCCTGCTTGTGAAACAGCTGGGGGTTAACTGGAAGGTTTGTGTGGTGGATGGATGGATGGCTTGGGGTTTCTGCATGGGATCCGTCAGCCTGTCAGGAAGAGCTAGGAGGCTGTTTGCTGCTTGGCACAATCCCTCCAGGCTCTCTCCCCAGCCAAACGAAACCCCATCCCTGTTCGTTTGTCAAGAGCTCTGGACCTCAGTGTTTGCTGCCTCTGCCTAAAGTGCTGGATGTGTCATTAAGCATGTTTATATGTGAGGTTTCTCAGCTCACCACTTGTGGGCCACTGGTGACCCACTCTCAGTGGTCGGAGACTGTCGGAGACACAGAAAGCACACTGACTGGATCTACTCTTCATCTTACTAAATGATCTCCTAGGGGCTGATTTGATTACTGTAAGGACCAGGGTTACTGACTAGGTTCTCACCTACTGCATCTGCTTGTACTGACTTTGCACAGACACAAGCTTTAGCCAGAGCAGACACAAGCCATAATCTTTGTCTAAGTAAACACATGGAGGAATGTCAAGCAATCTGTCCAAGGGGAATACTGTTGTGTCTGAAATGACCCTACACTTATTATCCTATCATCCTTTGCCAATGAGACTGCTGTTTGTATGGATGCCGTAAAAGAGACAATTCAGATAATGATGTTATTGCACACCAGAACATGACCCCCAAATGGATTGCATTGAAACATAATGGAATCTCTAAATGTGTGCTTACTGTTGTCTTTTTTTCTGTTTTCTCCTTCTCTCCATCTCTTCAGCAGCAGGCTATTTGCAAATAAAGCTCATTTGATATGATTACAAAATTTACCTCTGAGATGCCCGACCCCAGTGACCCTCACTGGCTTCATTGATGTCCCCTCACTGTTTGCCCTTTGCTGTGTGTAATTGGTCTCTGCCCGGCTCTAATGGTTCCTGCATGTGAATGTGCTTCCCCTGCCTGGCCAGATGATAATGACCAGAGGCAAGCGTGACCTTGTCTGGAAGGGAGCAGCCCTCCTCCTGAGAGCCCCGACTGCAGACCGCTCCCACTGGGCTCTGCTCTCTGTCAGGCCTGGAACCCGCCTGCTCCCCGCTGCAGCCTCGCAGCCACACAGCCCAGCCAAGCAGAGCTGGGAGTACGACGCCACACAGACAAGACAGAGAACTGTTTCCCATGGTCTCCCCTAGCCCTCACTAAGTTATTTATTTCATCATCATATGAGTATTGGACAGATACCAACAATACTAGGAATGAATCAATGAATGAATAACAAGCAATAAGAAAACAGTTCAGATTGATTTAATTATGCTTACTCTGTCAGAGCTAAAATGTTGTTGCCTCTTTTCCTGATTGGGCTATTGGTCCAAACTGGTGAAAAGTTCAACAATAAGCCATAGCTTACATTAGCTGTGGTTGTTTTATTGTGAGCATCCCACCTCCAAAGGCTCCATAGACTGACATGGTAGTGACTGTTGCTTGAGTGCTGGTAAAGTGGAAGTGGCAATCTATCCATGTCACCTTTGTGGAGTATAGGCCCTTAAACCATCACGAGTCATGTTTATTTGTACAGAAAATCAACACATAGAGCTCTGGGGGAAGTCAAAAGACAATGAGACCAATCAGTGTGTCAGCTATTGAGCCAGTGGAAATAGATCATTTAACATTGATCTGGGAGAGGTTTGTGTTGGGGAGGAAGAGAATGCCACTATTGGAACCTCAACAGATTATTTTCTCTCTTCGGAACTCACCTTTAATGGTTAAACTAGAATTGAATGTATCACAAGGATGTCTGAACGACTTCCTCCTCACAATATACAGTTTTATGTTTTTCCCTGTCTTAACAACACTCCTTTGAAAAGGAGATGTCTCCTCTCTGGGGAGGCTTCCATCCTGTCAATATAAATGACAGCTGTGGGCCGAGCGGGAGCTGTTTGTGGCTGAATGCTCCACCTGCATAGCTGTGGCATGTTGTACTACAGTAATAGCCACACTACAGATACCTGGAGGACATGGAAGTGGAAGGTAAATGTGCGGTAGTAAAGCTCTCTAGTACATTTTCACCTCTAGTTAGCAGGACGCTGAGGGGTTTGCCTCCAATGCTAACTCTGGAGCCTGTTTATAATAGGGCCTACAGTAGATAAACATTGTGTGATGCGGAACAAACCACTTTTGTTGCACATCCACTGTGATATTTGGACTCTTTATAATAAGACACGTAGATCATGAGTTATTCATGTCAACCTGCTGTATGCAGAATGATGACAGCTGGGCTGAGAAGGTCTCCTCTAATTGGCTGAGGGAATAGAGGAGTGGTGGGCACCTCTGGCGGTACATCTCCAGCGCAGTACAGAGGTAGCAGAGCAGCAGAAGACTGGAACACACTGGCAGATTATGAGCTTTGTATTGGAGCTCAGCCTCAGGGCTTTGTGTAACCAGTTATCACTCTCAAAGCCCCTGTAAGCTCTCAAAGCATGTCTAAGACAGCACTGCGTTTGTGTGCATGAGCGTGTGTGTGTGTCAGAGTTTGTGTGTAGATTTGTGTGAACGTTTTTGCCAGCGTTTCTAAGATCTGTTTCTGTATGCATTTGATTGATTCATCTATCCATGGGTAATCAGCAGAGCTGTATGTAGCTCAATTGGTTGCCAGAGTATTTGACCTCACTTGATAGTGCACTCTGTACTCTATTGTCCTATTTAACGTAACCCCAGCTTTCATTTATGTTTCTTTATTTCATAACCATACACAGGCTGCTGTACTGAAATGTCGTTTTTTTCTGTTTGGTCGTCATTTGAATGGTAGATTAGGTTATACTAGGCGACAGTGTATATTCATAATGTTTTTCATAAATTAGTGTTTTCTTGATCCCTCTCTTTCCCTCCCTTTCTCTCATTCTCCCCCTCTCTGTCTATCGCTTCTCCTCTATCCATCTCTCCTCCTCCTCCCATCCTGTCACTCCATCTCTTCTCCGCCAGCTCTCCGCTACTTTTCCCAGATAAATGTTTCATGAGGCAGCCCTCATATCCTCCTCTAGAATAACACGTCCAAGAGATTATAGGAGACATCACTCAGTCACATTCACCTTGGACCGCAGATCTACATGGCCAACTCTATCCTGCTGCGTCGCCCACAGACAGAGGCAAGAAAAGAGAAGGCAAACAAAAAAACAGGGAGAAGCATATTTTTATACCCAAAAGTGGCTGTCAAATAGCGTCTGCATTCAAATAACTATCAAAGGGTTATCCCTATCAGATGTGAAAGCTTTAAGTGGGTCACAGGCTCCATCCACTGTAATGTCACAGTAGAAATTCACCAGCTTATCATTATTTAATCATGCTCTAATGGAAAGATCCCCACCCCAAATAGAGACCCACCTCCTAACTGAATTATTCTCTAATATGTTAACAGTTGTAATTGTAAACTGACATTTGGTGTTTCAAGGTTTCATTTGGTGCCTTGCCTTGTAAAAAAATTCCTGGCATTCTTAAAGGCTAACTCTGAAAAGATGGATGTAATTGACTAATCTGATAACATACAAGAAGAGATATAACTGATGGTACTCTGAAAAGATGGATGTAATTGACAAATCTGATAACATACAAGAAGAGATATAACTGATGGTACTCTGAAAAGATGGATGTAATTGACTAATCTGATAACATACAAGAAGAGATATAAATGATGGTCCTCTGAAAAAAGAGTTATCATCATTAAGTAAAGCACTCGATAAAAGTTAAACATATTGCTAGCCGTTAACAGCTTAGAGAATGCATGTGAATAATAAACATGTGGCTAGCCGTTAACAGCTTGGAGAATGCATGTGAATCATAAACATATTGCTAGCCGTTAACAGCTTAGAGAATGCGTGTGAATAATAAACATATTGCTAACCGTTAACAGCTTGGAGAATGCATGTGAATAATAAACATATTGCTAGCCGTTAACAGCTTGGAGAATGCATGTGAATAATAAACATGTTGCTACCCGTTAACAGCTTAGAGAATGCATGTGAATAATAAACATGTTGCTAGCCGTTAACAGCTTAGAGAATGCATGTGAATAATAAACATATTGCTAACCGTTAGCAGCTTAGAGAATGCATGTGAATAATAAACATATTGCTAACCGTTAACAGCTTGGAGAATGCATGTGAATAATAAACATATTGCTAACCGTTAACAGCTTGGAGAATGCATGTGAATAATAAACATATTGCTCGACGTTAACAGCTTGGAGAATGCATGTGAATAATAAACATGTTGCTAGCCGTTAACAGCTTGGAGAATGCATGTGAATAATAAACATATTGCTAGCCGTTAACAGCTAAGAGAATGCATGTGAATAATAAACATATTGCTAACCATTAACAGCTTAGAGAATGCATGTGAATAATAAACATATTGCTAGCCGTTAACAGCTTAGAGAATGCATGTGAATAATAAACATGTTGCTAACCGTTAACAGCTTGGAGAATGCATGTGAATAATAAGCATATTGCTAACCGTTAACAGCTTGGAGAATGCATGTGAATAATAAACATATTGCTAACCGTTAACAGCTTGGAGAATGCATGTGAATAATAAACATATTGCTAACCGTTAACAGCTTAGAGAATGCATGTGAATAATAAACATATTGCTAGCCGTTAACAGCTAAGAGAATGCATGTGAATAATAAACATGTTGCTAGCCGTTAACAGCTTGGAGAATGCATGTGAATAATAAACATGTTGCTAGCCGTTAACAGCTTAGAGAATGCATGTGAATAATAAACATATTGCTAGCCGTTAACAGCTTTTAGAATGCATGTGAATAATAAACATATTGCTAGCCGTTAACAGCTTAGAGAATGCATGTGAATAATAAACATATTGCTAGCCGTTAACAGCTTAGAGAATGCATGTGAATAATAAACATATTGCTAGCCGTTAACAGCTTAGAGAATGCATGTGAATAATAAACATGTTGCTAGCCGTTAACAGCTTAGAGAATGCATGTGAATAATAAACATCTTTCTAACCGTTAAATGCTTAGAGAATGCATGTGAATAATAAACATATTGCTAGCCGTTAACAGCTTAGAGAATGCATGTGAATAATAAACATCTTACTAACCGTTAACAGCTTAGAGAATGCATGTGAATAATAAACATGTAGCTAGCCGTTAACAGCTTGGAGAATGCATGTGAATGATAAACATGTTGCTAGCCGTTAACAGCTTAGAGAATGCATGTGAATAATAAACATGTTGCTAGCCGTTAACAGCTTAGAGAATGCATGTGAATAATAAACATATTGCTAACCGTTAACAGCTTAGAGAATGCATGTGAATAATAAACATATTGCTAACCGTTAACAGCTTAGAGAATGCGTGTGAATAATAAACATATTGCTAGCCGTTAACAGCTTAGAGAATGCGTGTGAATAATAAACATATTGCTAGCCGTTAACAGCTTAGAGAATGCATGTGAATAATAAACATATTGCTAGCCGTTAACAGCTTAGAGAATGCATGTGAATAATAAACATATTGCTAGCCGTTAACAGCTTAGAGAATGCATGTGAATAATAAATATGTTGCTAGCCGTTAACAGCTTAGAGAAAGCATGTGAATAATAAACATATTGCTAGCCGTTAACAGCTTAGAGAATGCATGTGAATAATAAACATATTGCTAACCGTTAACAGCTTAGAGAATGCAT
This sequence comes from Salvelinus fontinalis, assembly GCF_029448725.1. Classification (NCBI taxonomy): domain Eukaryota; kingdom Metazoa; phylum Chordata; class Actinopteri; order Salmoniformes; family Salmonidae; genus Salvelinus; species Salvelinus fontinalis. The sequence continues at coordinate 24,476,337 of NC_074699.1, forward strand.
GTGAATAATAAACATGTTGCTAACCGTTAACAGCTTAGAGAATGCATGTGAATAATAAACATATTGCTAGCCGTTAACAGCTTAGAGAATGCGTGTGAATAATAAACATATTGCTAGCCGTTAACAGCTTGGAGAATGCATGTGAATAATAAACATGTTGCTAGCCGTTAACAGCTTAGAGAATGCATGTGAATAATAAACATGTTGCTAGCCGTTAACAGCTTAGAGAATGCATGTGAATAATAAACATATTGCTAGCCATTAACAGCTTGGAGAATGCATGTCAATAATAAACATGTTGCTAGCCGTTAACAGCTTAGAGAATGCATGTGAATAATAATCATATTGCTAGCCGTTAACAGCTTAGAGAATGCATGTGAATAATAAACATATTGCTAGCCGTTTACAGCTTAGAGAATGCATGTGAATAATAAACATGTTGATAGCCGTTAAAAGCTTGGAGAATGCATGTGAATAATAAACATATTGCTAGCCGTTAACAGCTTAGAGAATGCATGTGAATAATAAACATATTGCTAGCCGTTAACAGCTTGGAGAATGCATGTGAATAATAAACATGTGGCTAGCCGTTAACAGCTTAGAGAATGCATGTGAATAATAAACATGTTGCTAGCCGTTAACAGCTTAGAGAATGCATGTGAATAATAAACATATTGCTAGCCGTTAACAGCTAAGAGAATGCATGTGAATAATAAACATGTTGCTAGCCGTTAACAGCTTGGATAATGCATGTGAATAATAAACATGTTGCTAGCCGTTAACAGCTAAGAGAATCCATGTGAATAATAAACATATTGCTAACCGTTAACAGCTTAGAGAATGCATGTGAATAATAAACATATTGCTAGCCGTTAACAGCTTAGAGAATGCATGTGAATAATAAACATATTGCTAGCCGTTAACAGCTTAGAGAATGCATGTGAATAATAAACATGTTGCTAGCCGTTAACAGCTTAGATAATGCATGTGAATAATAAACATGTTGCTAGCCGTTAACAGCTTAGATAATGCATGTGAATAATAAACATATTGCTAGCCGTTAACAGCTTAGAGAATGCATGTGAATAATAAACATATTGCTAGCCATTAACAGCTTGGAGAATGCATGTGAATAATAAACATGTTGCTAGCCGTTAACAGCTTGGAGAATGCATGTGAATAATAAACATGTTGCTAGCCGTTAACAGCTTAGAGAATGCATGTGAATAATAAACATGTTGCTAGCCGTTAACAGCTTAGAGAATGCATGTGAATAATAAACATATTGCTAACCGTTAACAGCTTAGAGAATGCATGTGAATAATAAACATATTGCTAGCCGTTAACAACTTAGAGAATGCATGTGAATAATAAACATATTGCTAGCCGTTAACAACTTAGAGAATGCATGTGAATAATAAACATATTGCTAGCCGTTAACAGCTTAGAGAATGCATGTGAATAATAAACATATTGCTAGCCGTTAACAGCTTAGAGAAAGCATGTGAATAATAAACATATTGCTAGCCGTTAACAGCTTAGAAAAAGCATGTGAATAATAAACATATTGCTACCCGTTAACAGCTTAGAGAATGCGTGTGAATAATAAACATATTGCTAACCGTTAACAGCTTGGAGAATGCATGTGAATAATAAACATATTGCTAGCCGTTAACAGCTTGGAGAATGCATGTGAATAATAATCATGTTGCTAGCCGTTAACAGCTTGGAGAATGCATGTGAATAATAAACATATTGCTAGCCGTTAACAGCTTAGAGAATGCATGTGAATAATAAACATATTGCTAGCCGTTAACAGCTTAGAGAATGCATGTGAATATTAAACATCTTACTAACCGTTAACAGCTTAGAGAATGCATGTTAATAATACACATGTTGCTAGCCGTTAACAGCTTGGAGAATGCATGTGAATAATAAACATGTTGCTAACCGTTAACAGCTTAGAGAATGCATGTGAATAATAAACATATTGCTAGCCGTTAACAGCTTAGAGAATGCGTGTGAATAATAAACATATTGCTAGCCGTTAACAGCTTGGAGAATGCATGTGAATAATAAACATGTTGCTAGCCGTTAACAGCTTAGAGAATGCATGTGAATAAACATATTGCTAGCCATTAACAGCTTGGAGAATGCATGTCAATAATAAACATGTTGCTAGCCGTTAACAGCTTAGAGAATGCATGTGAATAATAAACATATTGCTAGCCGTTAACAGCTTAGAGAATGCGTGTGAATAATAAACATATTGCTAACCGTTAACAGCTTGGAGAATGCATGTGAATAATAAACATATTGCTAGCCGTTAACAGCTTGGAGAATGCATGTGAATAATAATCATGTTGCTAGCCGTTAACAGCTTGGAGAATGCATGTGAATAATAATCATGTTGCTAGCCGTTAACAGCTTGGAGAATGCATGTGAATAATAAACATATTGCTAGCCGTTAACAGCTTAGAGAATGCGTGTGAATAATAAACATATTGCTAGCCGTTAACAGCTTGGAGAATGCATGTGAATAATAAACATGTTGCTAGCCGTTAACAGCTTAGAGAATGCATGTGAATAATAAACATGTTGCTAGCCGTTAACAGCTTAGAGAATGCATGTGAATAATAAACATATTGCTAGCCATTAACAGCTTGGAGAATGCATGTCAATAATAAACATGTTGCTAGCCGTTAACAGCTTAGAGAATGCATGTGAATAATAAACATATTGCTAGCCGTTAACAGCTTAGAGAATGCATGTGAATAATAAACATATTGCTAGCCGTTTACAGCTTAGAGAATGCATGTGAATAATAAACATGTTGATAGCCGTTAAAAGCTTGGAGAATGCATGTGAATAATAAACATATTGCTAGCCGTTAACAGCTTAGAGAATGCATGTGAATAATAAACATATTAATAGCCGTTAACAGCTTGGAGAATGCATGTGAATAATAAACATGTGGCTAGCCGTTAACAGCTTAGAGAATGCATGTGAATAATAAACATGTTGCTAGCCGTTAACAGCTTAGAGAATGCATGTGAATAATAAACATATTGCTAGCCGTTAACAGCTAAGAGAATGCATGTGAATAATAAACATGTTGCTAGCCGTTAACAGCTTGGAGAATGCATGTGAATAATAAACATGTTGCTAGCCGTTAACAGCTAAGAGAACCCATGTGAATAATAAACATATTGCTAACCGTTAACAGCTTAGAGAATGCATGTGAATAATAAACATATTGCTAGCCGTTAACAGCTTAGAGAATGCATGTGAATAATAAACATATTGCTAGCCGTTAACAGCTTAGAGAATGCATGTGAATAATAAACATGTTGCTAGCCGTTAACAGCTTAGATAATGCATGTGAATAATAAACATGTTGCTAGCCGTTAACAGCTTAGATAATGCATGTGAATAATGAACATATTGCTAGCCTTTAACAGCTTAGAGAATGCATGTGAATAATAAACATATTGCTAGCCATTAACAGCTTGGAGAATGCATGTGAATAATAAACATGTTGCTAGCCGTTAACAGCTTGGAGAATGCATGTGAATAATAAACATGTTGCTAGCCGTTAACAGCTTAGAGAATGCATGTGAATAATAAACATGTTGCTAGCCGTTAACAGCTTAGAGAATGCATGTGAATAATAAACATATTGCTAACTGTTAACAGCTTAGAGAATGCATGTGAATAATAAACATATTGCTAGCCGTTAACAACTTAGAGAATGCATGTGAATAATAAACATATTGCTAGCCGTTAACAACTTAGAGAATGCATGTGAATAATAAACATATTGCTAGCCGTTAACAGCTTAGAGAATGCATGTGAATAATAAACATATTGCTAGCCGTTAACAGCTTAGAGAATGCATGTGAATAATAAACATATTGCTAACCGTTAACAGCTTAGAAAAAGCATGTGAATAATAAACATATTGCTAGCCGTTAACAGCTTAGAGAATGCGTGTGAATAATAAACATATTGCTAACCGTTAACAGCTTGGAGAATGCATGTGAATAATAAACATATTGCTAGCCGTTAACAGCTTGGAGAATGCATGTGAATAATAATCATGTTGCTAGCCGTTAACAGCTTGGAGAATGCATGTGAATAATAAACATATTGCTAGCCGTTAACAGCTTGGAGAATGCATGTGAATAATAAACATGTTGCTAGCCGTTAACAGCTTAGAGAATGCATGTGAATAATAAACATGTTGCTAGCCGTTAACAGCTTAGAGAATGCATGTGAATAATAAACATATTGCTAGCCATTAACAGCTTGGAGAATGCATGTCAATAATAAACATGTTGCTAGCCGTTAACAGCTTAGAGAATGCATGTGAATAATAAACATATTGCTAGCCGTTAACAGCTTAGAGAATGCGTGTGAATAATAAACATATTGCTAACCGTTAACAGCTTGGAGAATGCATGTGAATAATAAACATATTGCTAGCCGTTAACAGCTTGGAGAATGAATGTGAATAATAATCATGTTGCTAGCCGTTAACAGCTTGGAGAATGCATGTGAATAATAATCATGTTGCTAGCCGTTAACAGCTTGGAGAATGCATGTGAATAATAAACATATTGCTAGCCGTTAACAGCTTAGAGAATGCGTGTGAATAATACACATATTGCTAGCCGTTAACAGCTTGGAGAATGCATGTGAATAATAAACATGTTGCTAGCCGTTAACAGCTTAGAGAATGCATGTGAATAATAAACATGTTGCTAGCCGTTAACAGCTTAGAGAATGCATGTGAATAATAAACATATTGCTAGCCATTAACAGCTTGGAGAATGCATGTCAATAATAAACATGTTGCTAGCCGTTAACAGCTTAGAGAATGCATGTGAATAATAAACATATTGCTAGCCGTTAACAGCTTAGAGAATGCATGTGAATAATAAACATATTGCTAGCCGTTTACAGCTTAGAGAATGCATGTGAATAATAAACATGTTGATAGCCGTTAAAAGCTTGGAGAATGAATGTGAATAATAAACATATTGCTAGCCGTTAACAGCTTAGAGAATGCATGTGAATAATAAACATATTAATAGCCGTTAACAGCTTGGAGAATGCATGTGAATAATAAACATGTGGCTAGCCGTTAACAGCTTAGAGAATGCATGTGAATAATAAACATGTTGCTAGCCGTTAACAGCTTAGAGAATGCATGTGAATAATAAACATATTGCTAGCCGTTAACAGCTAAGAGAATGCATGTGAATAATAAACATGTTGCTAGCCGTTAACAGCTTGGAGAATGCATGTGAATAATAAACATGTTGCTAGCCGTTAACAGCTAAGAGAACCCATGTGAATAATAAACATATTGCTAACCGTTAACAGCTTAGAGAATGCATGTGAATAATAAACATATTGCTAGCCGTTAACAGCTTAGAGAATGCATGTGAATAATAAACATATTGCTAGCCGTTAACAGCTTAGAGAATGCATGTGAATAATAAACATGTTGCTAGCCGTTAACAGCTTAGATAATGCATGTGAATAATAAACATGTTGCTAGCCGTTAACAGCTTAGATAATGCATGTGAATAATAAACATATTGCTAGCCTTTAACAGCTTAGAGAATGCATGTGAATAATAAACATATTGCTAGCCATTAACAGCTTGGAGAATGCATGTGAATAATAAACATGTTGCTAGCCGTTAACAGCTTGGAGAATGCATGTGAATAATAAACATGTTGCTAGCCGTTAACAGCTTAGAGAATGCATGTGAATAATAAACATGTTGCTAGCCGTTAACAGCTTAGAGAATGCATGTGAATAATAAACATATTGCTAACCGTTAACAGCTTAGAGAATGCATGTGAATAATAAACATATTGCTAGCCGTTAACAACTTAGAGAATGCATGTGAATAATAAACATATTGCTAGCCGTTAACAACTTAGAGAATGCATGTGAATAATAAACATATTGCTAGCCGTTAACAGCTTGGAGAATGCATGTGAATAATAAACATATTGCTAGCCGTTAACAGCTTAGAGAAAGCATGTGAATAATAAACATATTGCTAACCGTTAACAGCTTAGAAAAAGCATGTGAATAATAAACATATTGCTAGCCGTTAACAGCTTAGAGAATGCGTGTGAATAATAAACATATTGCTAACCGTTAACAGCTTGGAGAATGCATGTGAATAATAAACATATTGCTAGCCGTTAACAGCTTGGAGAATGCATGTGAATAATAATCATGTTGCTAGCCGTTAACAGCTTGGAGAATGCATGTGAATAATAAATATATTGCTAGCCGTTAACAGCTTAGAGAATGCATGTGAATAATAAACATATTGCTAGCCGTTAACAGCTTAGAGAATGCATGTGAATATTAAACATCTTACTAACCGTTAACAGCTTGGAGAATGCATGTGAATAATACACATGTTGCTAGCCGTTAACAGCTTGGAGAATGCATGTGAATAATAAACATGTTGCTAGCCGTTAACAGCTTAGAGAATGCATGTGAATAATAAACATATTGCTAGTCGTTAACAGCTTAGAGAATGCATGTGAATAATAAACATATTGCTAGCCGTTAACAGCTTGGAGAATGCATGTGAATAATAAACATGTTGCTAGCCGTTAACAGCTTAGAGAATGCATGTGAATAATAAACATATTGCTAACCGTTAACAGCTTAGAGAATGCATGTGAATAATAAACATATTGATAGCCGTTAACAGCTTAGAGAATGCGTGTGAATAATCAACATATTGCTAACCGTTAACAGCTTGGAGAATGCATGTGAATAATAAACATATTGCTAGCCGTTAACAGCTTGGAGAATGCATGTGAATAATAAACATGTTGCTAGCCGTTAACAGCTTGGAGAATGCATGTGAATAATAAACATATTGCTAGCCGTTAACAGCTTAGAGAATGCATGTGAATAATAAACATATTGCTAGCCGTTAACAGCTTGGAGAATGCATGTGAATAATAAACATGTTGCTAGCCGTTAACAGCTTAGAGAATGCATGTGAATAATAAACATATTGCTAGCCGTTAACAGCTTGGAGAATGCATGTGAATAATAAACATGTTGCTAGCCGTTAACAGCTTAGAGAATGCATGTGAATAATAAACATGTTGCTAGCCGTTAACAGCTTAGAGAATGCATGTGAATAATAAACATATTGCTAGCCATTAACAGCTTGGAGAATGCATGTCAATAATAAACATGTTGCTAGCCGTTAACAGCTTAGAGAATGCATGTGAATAATAAACATTTTGCTAGCCGTTAACAGCTTAGAGAATGCATGTGAATAATAAACATGTTGCTAGCCGTTAACAGCTAAGAGAATGCATGTGAATAATAAACATATTGCTAGCCGTTAACAGCTTGGAGAATGCATGTGAATAATAATCATGTTGCTAGCCGTTAACAGCTTGGAGAATGCATGTGAATAATAAACATATTGCTAGCCGTTAACAGCTTAGAGAATGCATGTGAATAATAAACATATTGCTAGCCGTTAACAGCTTAGAGAATGCATGTGAATATTAAACATCTTACTAACCGTTAACAGCTTAGAGAATGCATGTGAATAATACACATGTTGCTAGCCGTTAACAGCTTGGAGAATGCATGTGAATAATAAACATGTTGCTAGCCGTTAACAGCTTAGAGAATGCATGTGAATAATAAACATGTTGCTAGCCGTTAACAGCTTAGAGAATGCATGTGAATAATAAACATATTGCTAACCGTTAACAGCTTAGAGAATGCATGTGAATAATAAACATATTGCTAGCCGTTAACAGCTTAGAGAATGCATGTGAATAATAAACATATTGCTAGCAGTTAACAGCTTAGAGAATGCATGTGAATAATAAACATATTGCTAGCCGTTAACAGCTTAGAGAATGCATGTGAATAATAAACATATTGCTAGCCGTTAACAGCTTAGAGAATGCATGTGAATAATAAACATGTTGCTAGCCGTTAACAGCTTAGATAATGCATGTGAATAATAAACATGTTGCTAGCCGTTAACAGCTTAGATAATGCATGTGAATAATAAACATATTGCTAGCCGTTAACAGCTTAGAGAATGCATGTGAATAATAAACATATTGCTAGCCATTAACAGCTTAGAGAATGCATGTGAATATTAAACATCTTACTAACCGTTAACAGCTTAGAGAATGCATGTGAATAATACACATGTTGCTAGCCGTTAACAGCTTGGAGAATGCATGTGAATAATAAACATGTTGCTAGCCGTTAACAGCTTAGAGAATGCATGTGAATAATAAACATGTTGCTAGCCGTTAACAGCTTAGAGAATGCATGTGAATAATAAACATATTGCTAACCGTTAACAGCTTAGAGAATGCATGTGAATAATAAACATATTGCTAGCCGTTAACAGCTTAGAGAATGCATGTGAATAATAAACATATTGCTAGCAGTTAACAGCTTAGAGAATGCATGTGAATAATAAACATATTGCTAGCCGTTAACAGCTTAGAGAATGCATGTGAATAATAAACATATTGCTAGCCGTTAACAGCTTAGAGAATGCATGTGAATAATAAACATGTTGCTAGCCGTTAACAGCTTAGATAATGCATGTGAATAATAAACATGTTGCTAGCCGTTAACAGCTTAGATAATGCATGTGAATAATAAACATATTGCTAGCCGTTAACAGCTTAGAGAAAGCATGTGAAAAATAAACATATTGCTAGCCATTAACAGCTTGGAGAATGCATGTGAATAATAAACATATTGCTAGCCGTTAACAGCTTAGAGAAAGCATGTGAATAATAAACATATTGCTAACCGTTAACAGCTTAGAAAAAGCATGTGAATAATAAACATATTGCTAGCCGTTAACAGCTTAGAGAATGCGTGTGAATAATAAACATATTGCTAACCGTTAACAGCTTGGAGAATGCATGTGAATAATAAACATATTGCTAGCCGTTAACAGCTTGGAGAATGCATGTGAATAATAATCATGTTGCTAGCCGTTAACAGCTTGGAGAATGCATGTGAATAATAAACATATTGCTAGCCGTTAACAGCTTAGAGAATGCATGTGAATAATAAACATATTGCTAGCCGTTAACAGCTTAGAGAATGCATGTGAATATTAAACATCTTACTAACCGTTAACAGCTTAGAGAATGCATGTGAATAATACACATGTTGCTAGCCGTTAACAGCTTGGAGAATGCATGTGAATAATAATCATGTTGCTAGCCGTTAACAGCTTAGAGAATGCATGTGAATAATAAACATATTGCTAGTCGTTAACAGCTTAGAGAATGCATGTGAATAATAAACATATTGCTAGCCGTTAACAGCTTGGAGAATGCATGTGAATAATAAACATGTTGCTAGCCGTTAACAGCTTAGAGAATGCATGTGAATAATAAACATATTGCTAACCGTTAACAGCTTAGAGAATGCATGTGAATAATAAACATATTGATAGCCGTTAACAGCTTAGAGAATGCGTGTGAATAATAAACATATTGCTAACCGTTAACAGCTTGGAGAATGCATGTGAATAATAAACATATTGCTAGCCGTTAACAGCTTGGAGAATGCATGTGAATAATAAACATGTTGCTAGCCGTTAACAGCATAGAGAATGCATGTGAATAATAAACATATTGCTAGCCGTTAACAGCTTAGAGAATGCATGTGAATAATAAACATGTTGCTAGCCGTTAACAGCTTGGAGAATGCATGTGAATAATAAACATATTGCTAGCCGTTAACAGCTTAGAGAATGCATGTGAATAATAAACATATTGCTAGCCGTTAACAGCTTGGAGAATGCATGTGAATAATAAACATGTTGCTAGCCGTTAACAGCTTAGAGAATGCATGTGAATAATAAACATATTGCTAGCCGTCAACAGCTTGGAGAATGCATGTGAATAATAAACATGTTGCTAGCCGTTAACAGCTTAGAGAATGCATGTGAATAATAAACATATTGCTAGCCATTAACAGCTTGGAGAATGCATGTGAATAATAAACATATTGCTAGCAGTTAACAGCTTAGAGAATGCATGTGAATAATAAACATGTTGCTACCCGTTAACAGCTTAGAGAATGCATGTGAATAATAAACATATTGCTAGCCGTTAACAGCTTAGAGAATGCATGTGAATAATAAACATGTTGCTAGCCGTTAACAGCTTAGATAATGCATGTGAATAATAAACATGTTGCTAGCCGTTAACAGCTTAGATAATGCATGTGAATAATAAACATATTGCTAGCCGTTAACAGCTTAGAGCACAGGTGTCAAACTCATTCCACGGAGGGCCGAGTGTCTGCGGGTTTTCGCTCCACCCTTGTACTTGATTGATGAATTAACATCACTAATTAGTTAGGAACTCCCCACACCTGGTTGTCTAGGGCTTTATTGAAAGGAAAGACCAAAAACCTGCAGACACAAGGCCCTCCGTGGAATGAGTTTGACACCCCTGGCTTAGAGAATGCATATGAATAATAAACATATTGCTAGCCATGAACAGCTTGGAGAATGCATGTGAATAATACACATGTTGCTAGCCGTTAACAGCTTGGAGAATGCATGTGAATAATAAACATGTTGCTAGCCGTTAACAGCTTAGAGAATGCATGTGAATAATAAACATATTGCTAGCCGTTAACAGCTTGGAGAATGCATGTGAATAATAAACATGTTGCTAGCCGTTAACAGCTTAGAGAATGCATGTGAATAATAAACATATTGCTAGCCGTCAACAGCTTGGAGAATGCATGTGAATAATAAACATGTTGCTAGCCGTTAACAGTTTAGAGAATGCATGTGAATAATAAACATGTTGCTAGCCGTTAACAGCTTAGAGAATGCATGTGAATAATAAACATATTGCTAGCCATTAACAGCTTGGAGAATGCATGTCAATAATAAACATGTTGCTAGCCGTTAACAGCTTAGAGAATGCATGTGAATAATAAACATTTTGCTAGCCGTTAACAGCTTAGAGAATGCATGTGAATAATAAACATGTTGATAGCCGTTAAAAGCTTGGAGAATGCATGTGAATAGTAAACATATTGCTAGCCGTTAACAGCTTAGAGAATGCATGTGAATAATAATCATGTTGCTAGCCGTTAACAGCTTGGAGAATGCATGTGAATAATAAACATATTGCTAGCCGTTAACAGCTTAGAGAATGCATGTGAATAATAAACATATTGCTAGCCGTTAACAGCTTAGAGAATGCATGTGAATATTAAACATCTTACTAACCGTTAACAGCTTAGAGAATGCATGTGAATAATACACATGTTGCTAGCCGTTAAAGGCTTGGAGAATGCATGTGAATAATAAACATGTTGCTAGCCGTTAACAGCTTAGAGAATGCATGTGAATAATAAACATGTTGCTAGCCGTTAACAGCTTAGAGAATGCATGTGAATAATAAACATATTGCTAACCGTTAACAGCTTAGAGAATGCATGTGAATAATAAACATATTGCTAGCCGTTAACAGCTTAGAGAATGCATGTGAATAATAAACATATTGCTAGCAGTTAACAGCTTAGGGAATGCATGTGAATAATAAACATATTGCTAGTCGTTAACAGCTTAGAGAATGCATGTGAATAATAAACATATTGCAAGCCGTTAACAGCTTAGAGAATGCATGTGAATAATAAACATATTGCTAGCCGTTAACAGCTTAGAGACTGCATGTGAATAATAAACATGTTGCTAGCCGTTAACAGCTTGGAGAATGCATGTGAATAATAAACATATTGCTAGCAGTTAACAGCTTAGAGAATGCATTTGAATAATAAACATGTTGCTAGCCGTTAACAGCTTAGAGAATTTATGTGAATAATAAACATATTGCTAGCCGTTAACAGCTTAGAGAATGCATGTGAATAATAAACATATTGCTAACCGTTAACAGCTTAGAGAATGCATGTGAATAATAAACATGTTGCTAACCGTTAACAGCTTAGAGAATGCATGTGAATAATAAACATGTTGCTAGCCGTTAACAGCTTAGAGAATGCATGTGAATAATAAACATATTGCTAGCCGTTAACAGCTTGGAGAATGCATGTGAATAATAAACATGTTGCTAGCCGTTAACAGCTTAGAGAATGCATGTGAATAATAAACATATTGCTAACCGTTAACAGCTTAGAGAAAGCATGTGAATAATAAACATATTGATAGCCGTTAACAGCTTAGAGAATGCGTGTGAATAATAAACATATTGCTAACCGTTAACAGCTTGGAGAATGCATGTGAATAATAAACATATTGCTAGCCGTTAACAGCTTGGAGAATGCATGTGAATAATAAACATGTTGCTAGCCGTTAACAGCATAGAGAATGCATGTGAATAATAAACATATTGCTAGCCGTTAACAGCTTAGAGAATGCATGTGAATAATAAACATGTTGCTAGCCGTTAACAGCTTGGAGAATGCATGTGAATAATAAACATGTTGCTAGCCGTTAACAGCTTAGAGAATGCATGTGAATAATAAACATATTGCTAGCCGTTAACAGCTTAGAGAATGCATGTGAATATTAAACATCTTACTAACCGTTAACAGCTTAGAGAATGCATGTGAATAATACACATGTTGCTAGCCGTTAAAGGCTTGGAGAATGCATGTGAATAATAAACATGTTGCTAGCCGTTAACAGCTTAGAGAATGCATGTGAATAATAAACATGTTGCTAGCCGTTAACAGCTTAGAGAATGCATGTGAATAATAAACATATTGCTAACCGTTAACAGCTTAGAGAATGCATGTGAATAATAAACATATTGCTAGCCGTTAACAGCTTAGAGAATGCATGTGAATAATAAACATATTGCTAGCAGTTAACAGCTTAGGGAATGCATGTGAATAATAAACATATTGCTAGTCGTTAACAGCTTAGAGAATGCATGTGAATAATAAACATATTGCTAGCCGTTAACAGCTTAGAGAATGCATGTGAATAATAAACATATTGCTAGCCGTTAACAGCTTAGAGACTGCATGTGAATAATAAACATGTTGCCAGCCGTTAACAGCTTGGAGAATGCATGTGAATAATAAACATATTGCTAGCAGTTAACAGCTTAGAGAATGCATTTGAATAATAAACATGTTGCTAGCCGTTAACAGCTTAGAGAATGCATGTGAATAATAAACATATTGCTAGCCGTTAACAGCTTAGAGAATGCATGTGAATAATAAACATATTGCTAACCGTTAACAGCTTAGAGAATGCATGTGAATAATAAACATGTTGCTAACCGTTAACAGCTTAGAGAATGCATGTGAATAATAAACATGTTGCTAGCCGTTAACAGCTTAGAGAATGCATGTGAATAATAAACATATTGCTAGCCGTTAACAGCTTGGAGAATGCATGTGAATAATAAACATGTTGCTAGCCGTTAACAGCTTAGAGAATGCATGTGAATAATAAACATATTGCTAACCGTTAACAGCTTAGAGAAAGCATGTGAATAATAAACATATTGATAGCCGTTAACAGCTTAGAGAATGCGTGTGAATAATAAACATATTGCTAACCGTTAACAGCTTGGAGAATGCATGTGAATAATAAACATATTGCTAGCCGTTAACAGCTTGGAGAATGCATGTGAATAATAAACATGTTGCTAGCCGTTAACAGCATAGAGAATGCATGTGAATAATAAACATATTGCTAGCCGTTAACAGCTTAGAGAATGCATGTGAATAATAAACATGTTGCTAGCCGTTAACAGCTTGGAGAATGCATGTGAATAATAAACATGTTGCTAGCCGTTAACAGCTTAGAGAATGCATGTGAATAATAAACATATTGCTAGCCGTTAACAGCTTGGAGAATGCATGTGAATAATAAACATGTTGCTAGCCGTTAACAGCTTAGAGAATGCATGTGAATAATAAACATATTGCTAGCCGTTAACAGCTTGGAGAATGCATGTGAATAATAAACATGTTGCTAGCCGTTAACAGCTTAGAGAATGCATGTGAATAATAAACATGTTGCTAGCCGTTAACAGCTTAGAGAATGCATGTGAATAATAAACATATTGCTAGCCATTAACAGCTTGGAGAATGCATGTCAATAATAAACATGTTGCTAGCCGTTAACAGCTTAGAGAATGCATGTGAATAATAAACATTTTGCTAGCCGTTAACAGCTTAGAGAATGCATGTGAATAATAAACATGTTGATAGCCGTTAACAGCTTAGAGAATGCATGTGAATAATAAACATGTTGCTAGCCGTTAACAGCTTGGAGAATGCATGTGAATAATAAACATGTTACTAGCCGTTAACAGCTTAGAGAATGCATGTGAATAATAAACATCTTACTAACCGTTAACAGCTTAGAGAATGCATGTGAATAATAAACATGTTGCTAGCCGTTAACAGCTTGGAGAATGCATGTGAATAATAAACATGTTGCTAGCCGTTAACAGCTTAGAGAATGCATGTGAATAATAAACATGTTGCTAGCCGTTAACAGCTTGGAGAATGCATGTGAATAATAAACATGTTGCTAGCCGTTAACAGCTTAGATAATGCATGTGAATAATAAACATGTTGCTAGCCGTTAACAGCTTAGAGAATGCATGTGAATAATAAACATATTGCTAACCGTTAACAGCTTGGAGAATGCATGTGAATAATAAACATATTGCTAGCCGTTAACAGCTTGGAGAATGCATGTGAATAATAAACATGTTGCTAGCCGTTAACAGCTTAGATAATGCATGTGAATAATAAACATATTGCTAGCCGTTAACAACTTAGAGAATGCATGTGAATAATAAACATATTGCTAGCCGTTAACAACTTAGAGAATGCATGTGAATAATAAACATATTGCTAGCCGTTAACAGCTTAGAGAATGCATGTGAATAATAAACATATTGCTAGCCGTTAACAGTTTAGAGAAAGCATGTGAATAATAAACATATTGCTAACCGTTAACAGCTTAGAGAAAGCATGTGAATAATAAACATATTGCTAGCCGTTAACAGCTTAGAGAATGCGTGTGAATAATAAACATATTTCTAACCGTTAACAGCTTGGAGAATGCATGTGAATAATAAACATATTGCTAGCCGTTAACAGCTTGGAGAATGCATGTGAATAATAAACATGTTGCTAGCCGTTAACAGCTTGGAGAATGCATGTGAATAATAAACATATTGCTAGCCGTTAACAGCTTAGAGAATGCATGTGAATAATAAACATATTGCTAGCCCTTAACAGCTTAGAGAATGCATGTGAATAATAAACATCTTACTAACCGTTAACAGCTTAGAGAATGCATGTGAATAATAGACATGTTGCTAGCCGTTAACAGCTTGGAGAATGCATGTGAATAATAAACATGTTGCTAGCCGTTAACAGCTTAGAGAATGCATGTGAATAATAAACATGTTGCTAGCCGTTAACAGCTTAGAGAATGCATGTGAATAATAAACATATTGCTAGCCGTTAACAGCTTAGAGAATGCATGTGAATAATAAACATATTGCTAGCCGTTAACAGCTTAGAGAATGCATGTGAATAATAAACATATTGCTAGTCGTTAACAGCTTAGAGAATGCATGTGAATAATAAACATATTGCTAGCCGTTAACAGCTTAGAGAATGCATGTGAATAAGAAACATATTGCTAGCCGTTAACAGCTTAGAGACTGCATGTGAATAATAAACATGTTGCTAGCCGTTAACAGCTTGGAGAATGCATGTGAATAATAAACATATTGCTAGCCGTTAACAGCTTAGAGAATGCATGTGAATAATAAACATATTGCTAGCCGTTAACAGCTTAGAGAATGCATGTGAATAATAAACATATTGCTAGTCGTTAACAGCTTAGAGAATGCATGTGAATAATAAACATATTGCTAGCCGTTAACAGCTTAGAGAATGCATGTGAATAATAAACATATTGCTAGCCGTTAACAGCTTAGAGACTGCATGTGAATAATAAACATGTTGCTAGCCGTTAACAGCTTGGAGAATGCATGTGAATAATAAACATATTGCTAGCCGTTAACAGCTTAGAGAATGCATGTGAATAATAAACATATTGCTAGCCGTTAACAGCTTAGAGACTGCATGTGAATAATAAACATGTTGCTAGCCGTTAACAGCTTGGAGAATGCATGTGAATAATAAACATATTGCTAACCGTTAACAGCTTAGAGAATGCATGTGAATAATAAACATGTTGCTAGCCGTTAACAGCTTAGAGAATGCATGTGAATAATAAACATATTGCTAACCGTTAACAGCTTGGAGAATGCATGTGAATAATAAACATGTTGCTAGCCGTTAACAGCTTAGAGAATGCATGTGAATAATAAACATATTGCTAACCGTTAGCAGCTTGGAGAATGCATGTGAATAATAAACATACTGCTAACCGTTAACAGCTTAGAGAATGCATGTGAATAATAAACATGTTGCTAGCCGTTAACAGCTTAGAGAATGCATGTGAATAATAAACATGTTGCTAGCCGTTAACAACTTAGAGAATGCATGTGAATAATAAACATATTGCTAACCGTTAACGGCTTAGAGAATGCATGTGAATAATAAACATATTGCTAGCCGTTAACAGCTTAGAGAATGCATGTGAATAATAAACATATTACTAGCCGTTAACAGCTTAGAGAATGCATGTGAATAATAAACATATTGCTAGCCGTTAACAGCTTGGAGAATGCATGTGAATAATAAACATATTGCTAGCCGTTAACAGCTTAGAGAATGCATGTGAATAATAAACATATTGCTAGCCGTTATCAGCTTGGAGAATGCATGTGAATAATAAACATAAAATACTTCATATTTTATTATGTGTCGATCAATTTCAAGGATCTCAGCATATACCCATTGTTCATTGAAATCATTGTTCAGATCTTGTGAGTGATCCAGTCTTTAGATGGGATTGATTGTTTGGCGTCTACACATTGTGTTTTATTTAAGCTCTTTTCTTCCATACAGGTTTCTCACCAGTCTCCTGTTTTTTTAAGTCAAGTTTTTACATTAATGCAACATAACTTTATTGCGTTCGGGGTGAGATCAAAGTGTTCTGAACCCTTCTGTTTGATGTATCCTCTATTTGAAGTTGATTCCAAAGACACTGTGTGTAAAACAAAAGTTGTCATATATTCTAGCCTTTGTGGAAGCAGCTCGTGGTGCATGGCGTATTCATTCCACATTTGAAAAGGGAGAGTAAAAATAGCTGTGGATTCGTTTGATTCGGGATATTGCATTGTACGCAGGGGACTGAGACCTGGGCTTTGACATTAGTGAGGTGAGGTGAGCAGCGGTGTAAAATACTTAAGTAAAAATACTTTAAAGTACTACTTAAGTCGTTTTTTGGGGTATCTGTACTTTACTTTACTATTTATATTTTGGACAACTTTTACTTTTACTTCACTACATTCCTTGAGAAAATATTGTACTTTTTACTCCATACATTTTCCTTGACACCCAAAGGTACTTGTTACATTTTAAATGCTTAGCAGGACAGGAACATAGTCAAATTCACGCACTTATCAACCGAACATCCCTGGTCATCCCTACTGCCTCTGATCTGGTGGACTCACTAAACACAAATGCTTTGGTTATAAATGATGTCTGAGTGTTGGAGTGTGCCCCTGGCTTTCCATAAATAAATAAAAAACAAGTAAATGGTGCCATCTGGTTTGCTTAATATAAGGAATTTGAAATTATTTATACTTTTAATTTTGATTCTTAAGTATATTTTACACCAAATACTTTTAGACTTTTACTCAAGTAGAATTTTACTGGGTGACTTTTATTTTTACTTGAGTCATTTTCTATTATGGTATCTGTACTTTTACTCAAGTATGACAGTTAGGTCCTTTTTTCACCACTGGAGGTGAGTGAGAAACAGTAGGTTTGAATGGTGTCAGACAGACATGGATGGGTTGGTTGTTGGTTGACAACATCTGGACTTGGTGACCCTGTTTCAATGGACCTGTATACCCCAGAGAGGGGGGCGGAGATTGGGAGTGATTGACAGGTGATAGAGGCTATGTGGCAGGCAGGATTTATGCTCTTCTCTGTAGCAGAGTAGAACAGCATATCTACTTGTCGTGCAGCCCAATCAGCCATGCCAAACGGTCTTGAGTGGCAACAAATCTGCCCAATTAGCTGATTCACTTTCTATACACCCACTCATTTCGACACCCACTCGCCCATACTCCGGTCAGCATATTGGGCTGCATGGGTTTATTCGACAAAAGCATTATCTCAAAAAATAAACATTGCGGCATGTGTAATGGAAATGGCAGCAATAAAATAAATGTTCAAAATATCGACAATATTTGTATCCGTTTGACAGGGATGGATTTGTCTTTAGTCAAACTTTATTGTGACAAATGATGATGGAAACAGTGTTTTTCAGAATAAATGATGATTGCAGGTAAAAAAAAAATTTAACTCTAAAAAGAATGTTTCTTTGCAGGACAAGGATTTTCTTGACTTTCAAGAATGCCTGAATTGCTTCGCCTTGCTTTTCTGATTGGCTGGATGCAAGTTTCACCATCCAATTATTTCAGATCTACTAGTGAAGGTCTCACCATGGCAGGGACTGTGGTGATACGTTGGCACATGATAATTATTAGAATATGGCAAATATTAGTACAATCTTGCATTCTATCCATGTTGACGTTTGCGGGCTACCTGAGAAATGTAACAGAAAGGTGTGAGGGCATACAGGCTGTCGCCAATTTATTAATGTGTAATTAAATGCTCAAATGGATAATGGAAACACTTCAACCACACAAAAGGTTTGTTTTTTTGTTATAGGTGTGACACCATTACGTCCAGCTGTTTTTATTGACACAAGACAGTTCACTGGAAATGCACCATAGCAGACATCTATTTGCTATGCAAACTTTCTAAAAGTCAACAACAAAATCACTGGACAAGTTAATAGAAACATAGCTACTGACAACCATAGAGGGGGTGTTGCTGAGGCTGTGGATACATTCAGCCTCTCTGGAAATGATGTAGCCATATAGTCTGTGTTTATGTGAACTATAGTTATAAAATGGGTATGTGCCTATGGGAAAATGGAGCAGTGTCAGTGGTGGGCGTTTCTCTGAGCAAATAGAACTTTCTCTGTAACATTCCACTTACTCCATTCCACACAAAGCTTCCAATTTTTCCAGCTAAATAACATTTTACAGTGACTTTTTGTTGACTATTTAATAATGGTGGATTCATTAATTTAGTGGACAAGACAGTGAGTGAAATGGGAGAGTCATTGGTTTAAATATCTTGCAACAATGTGCATTGTACTGGGAGTTTTTCACATGCTACAGTATCAGGGATTGTTGAACAGAGATCTTTTTCAGATATGTGCCTATGTGGTTGTTAATTTCATCATTGTTATTTCATGCAGTGTTGTTTAAGTGCCCCACATTGACTGGGTGAGATGGAGCTATGTGGGTAGCTAAGCAACAACTTGGGCCAGCAGGACTAACTGTAGTACTGACTCCACTTATTGACCTCATTCAAAGGGTTTCATATGTGGCACTGCCTGCCCTGCTGGTCTGGGAGAGTCTGGATGCTTTATGGTGGGGATAAATCACCTCACAATGCGCTTAAGACCCTCAGTTCTTATGTTTAGAATCAATTTGCCAACCATATGTGGACAGCTGCCTAATCTGACCCAGAAAATAGACTCTTGAATGACTGACTTTCAAATCTGCAGTTTGTTTAGTACATGACAGTGTGGAATGCACTGTAGGCATGTCTATGGAGAGGTCTATCTTATGTTATTACACATTCAGATTGATGTAACGCCTGTGATTTCTATCATGATTTCAAGATATTGTGAGACTGTAGAGAACATGTTGGCATCCTGCCCTGCACATTTGATTCGGCCAATTCTGACATGATGAAGTGTCTGTTATTCCCTCCAACCACGTGGGAGAGAAAAGCCTGTGATTCTGAATGGAGCACCACTTGGCACACCTTCCCAGCATCAGTGGGCTTGAAGTGGAGGGAGGCTCCACGGAGGCCCAGACAAAAGGGGAAATAAAGAGAGGTCCTGGGCTGAAAGCTGCTGATGAGATGAGAGAGAGCGACTCCCTGGTCCAGCTGGACTGGGATCAAGCACTCGTCTGTCAGATCCGTCCGGATCTCATATCTCATGTAACATGGCCCTTCCTGGGCGGGTGGGCAAGGAGGACACTGCCATTAAGAGCCTCACATTTGTTGGCAAAGGTGGATTCCTCTCTCTCCTACACATTCATTATATTATTCTATAAGAAACACAAAGAATGTTCAAAACACCATGAATTGTTTTTTCAATCGTTCTTTTCTCATTGTGTCTGTCGTTTTCTGCATATATCATTTTCAATAAAACGTCACAATACGTTCGATTTGGCTGCTAGGGGGCAAGGAGAACCATTGACAACTACGTGCCGTTTTCAAGGATTGTTAAATAAATGTTACAACAGTTTGGTTTTAATGTCATCACCTACTGAGCAAAACAATTGTTCATATTTAGTAACTGCATGCTTTTCATGATCAGTAAACGTCAATGGTCATGTAAAACCTATCCATTTTTCATGTAGCTAGCGAAGTTAACAACATCAATTAGATGCTTCATCAGAGACTTGGCTTTTGGAATGAGCTCGACATTGTCCTGGTAAAGTTGTCAGTCGGACTACTGTCATCAACACTATAGATGGCAAGCAAATCAAACAATATTTGAGTTTTCCTGAAAGTTAGCTTGTTAACTAGGCATATTGATATGATCTGTTATTAGCTAGCTAGCCAGCCAATTTGACATGGTCCATCAATCAATGTAGCCTATATCATGTCTGTCAGCAGCAATGATAATTAAACACTGTTAAAAACAATGTTGAAAAGGAGACAATGTTAGTTAACTTCGCTAGGTAGGCCTACATTGGTCTACTTAACACTATATGTTTAGCCAACTGTACAAAGTTTCTACCAGTAGCTTGCAAAGTAAACATGATCAGCTAACAGAACATCTACAAATGTGCCCTTCTGCTGCTTGACAGACAGAGCCCACAATGGATGGGAAATTAACCTAAACCACACATACTTGTCAGGTATAGTTCACTTTTATTTTATATCACTCAAATATCCTATACATTTTGGGCAATATTGAGAGACATGGTGAGGCTTCCCTACGTGTCTGTAATGACATGATCAATTGATGTTTACTGATCATCAGAAGCATTCAGTTACTTGCTGTAGGCCTATAACTGATGATAGAGCAAAATGTGCACAATTGTTTGCATGGAATAATCAGAAATGTTACAATCAAATGGTTAACATGTATTTATCAATCTCTTGAAATCACTGCATGCGGTTTTCAATGGTTTTAGCGGAGCTGTGGGTCTCCTTGCCCCCCAGCATGACAATCGAACACTCTGCATGCTACTGTGACGTTTTATTGAAAACGACTTATGGACAAACTGAATGGGTGCAGTTGAGTACCCACACATTTTCATTGAAGTATGCTCATGTGTATTCAACTACCTTCAACTGCTTCCTATTGTGACAAGGTTATCTTTTTTACTGCCTTATATTCTACCTGTCTCGCTGGAACAAACTTTCTTAGATACTTTTTTTGCTGTGCGTCTCCATAACAAGTCCATTGCTCTAGTTCTGGTGGATGAGTGGGCCTTGCCAAAGAAAACAGTGTCTGAGGCAGCAGACAGGCAGGCAGGCAAGGGTCTGGCAAGGGCAGGTACGTTGGGAATGGGCCCTCCTTGTTCTGTGTACTCAGTGTTCACAGGCCCGCCTCAGATGGAAAGATCTCCAGGCCGTCCAGGGGACGCCCAGGGGACGCCCACTAACACAAAGCCCATTTCTCTGGGAGATTGCTCCACTGTTTACTGACATGAATAAAGCTGTCGCCTCCTCAGAGCTGCAAATTTACCAAAGGACACTGCCCCCCCCCCCCCCCCCCCCCCCCCCAACACACACACACACACATCACCACTGGCCATAGAATTAACAGTCCAAGATGCCCCACACTGAACAGAGAAGCCACAGATATTTATATTTTAGAGGCCAGATTAGAAATCAGAAAAAGGGCGCTTGAGGACATTGATATGTGTTTGTCCTCCCCAGCACATTGTGATAGAAAAGCCCTTTCAGGTTTATCATAAAGGAGGACAAGCGCCGATATCTTTCCTCCATCATAGAGTATATGAAGTTCAGGGTTGAGTGTTCATTTGAAATGCCAAAGGCATTCTGTGTTAAAAAATTGTTGTGTTTGCTTTCAAATGCATTAGACGTATAATAAGGCAGACATTTCTCTGCAGCTACAGTTAAATCTTTGGGAAACTGTTTAACAAGCTGTCCAAGGAGAAGTTGTTTGGATTTGCTAGAATAAACGCGTTATTGTGCGTAGTGTATAGTGTGTGTACTGTTGTGTGTGCTGTTATGGAATGGCTTAAGACCACATTGAGCTGTGTCCAACACAAACAGTTCCACACATGCCTGAGAACCTCGGACTGAGATCCGCATTCAGTGATTCACTGGTGTCAAAGGCGTAACCCTTGACCCATGCCACTCAATAACATGGCGCTTGATTGGTTGGTTCTCCTCCCGCACCATGGGCATAGCTACCACTTTGTTTGTCTAGTTTTCTCACTGAGCATTACAGTAGCAAAGGCTAATATCAAAGATGGCGCCGACAGATATGGCAGCTCTGCTTCTAGCTCCTAAGCAACTTTACAGTATTTCGTTTTTTTGTATGTTATTTCTTACCAAGCATTTCGCTACACCCCCAATAACATCTGCTAAATATGTGTATGTGACCAATACAATTTGATTTGATTTGATAAAACAGTAATATAACCCATTAACCTAACATAAGCAATGATGAAAACAATTGTAGCTGTGTCCATTATGAATGATGATGAATTGTTGATAAACAGAAATTAGATTAGGTCAGAGTAGGACTGTAATAAAAAGTGAGCCAAGTTGATTGAATGGAAACTTTCGTGACATTTATTTCTCCAGTTACCGTAACCTCCCATGTCTTGTTATTCTTCCCATGTCCCTTTATGGGGTAATTTTCATCCATGGCTGTGGTAATAGCAGATAGGGGTCCTGCAGGGGGTGGCTGTTCTGGTGCCTGTCTCCAATGAAGCATTCCCTCATCCACCAATCCATGGGCCCTCTGACTGGGCATGGCCAGTGCTTTATCAGAGGGCAATGTTCTGCTGGCCTCGCCTCAGCTTGTTGGCAGCTTTGGATGGGGGGATTTGGAATGAGTCACATCAGCAACAGGAGGGAGGTATTGCGATGGTTCTCACAAGTGTCAATTTGAAACTGGGTTTGAGTAAGATACCATTCCTGTCTGTGGAACATTGTATTTTATAGAAGTGAAATTTATTGGTACTTCAAAGTTAGACATTTACCAAGAAAGCCAAAATAAATTTCTGAGGTAAACAATAGGTTACATTCTTAGACTTAATAAACATTTTCACACACATAACTATCCTACGCACACAGTGCATTGGGTACAGTAAGCTTGAACAGAGGCTGGTCTGGTCTGCTCTGTCCTACTCCCTCACTTGTCCGCTCTGTGAGAGACAGGTTACTGTCTTTGATGAGCTGCACTCTGAGTCTATACACAGACATGAGGCTACCTCTCAACTCTCTCTGAAGTTCTTGCCAGATTTCACAATGTATAAATCATTTGGACCCTGGACACAGTTGAGTTCCTCCCAGTACACTATTCCTCGCTGAATACGTTCACAGAAAGCAGCAAAAACAATCAGCAACTCTGAACCGCGCTGAATGAACCTCAATGAACCCATATTGTCCCCAAGGTATGCAAATGGAGGCATTATGAGTCATTCATCCTGGTCTCTGCAAGTCTCCACAACGGAGGAAATGGAAAGATTCAGAACAATGTCTCTTCAGTAATAATGAAGCTGATGGCCTATTATGCTGTATTGCAAATCAATATGTGTGGTATTTGGCGGTGGCTGAAGTGAGGAGTGTTGGCAGGAGGCCAGTCCATCTAGCACTGGGAATGAACAGATGCAGGTGCATCACAACTTGCATTCGCCTGTCAGGGTAAGAAAGGACGGATCAGTAACAATGCCAGCCATCCACTTGAGTGTAATTGTGCAAGGAGGCCCGTACTGAAACCTTCCTTTGTTCGGCAGGTGCTGTGATTCTGCATTTGTGTGTGTGTGTGTGTGTGTGTGTGTGTGTGTGTGTGTGTGTGTGTGTGTGTGTGTGTGTGTGTGTGTGTGTGTGTGTGTGTGTGTGTGTGTGTGTGTGTGTGTGTGTGTGTGTGTGTGTGCGTGTATGCGTGTATGCGTGTGTGTGTGTGTGTGTTGATGAGTGCATCATGGTTGTGTGTGAGTTGTTGTTGGAATATGTATACATGCACAATATATAGTATATGCATTTGCTGCTTGGGTTTATACATTGGAACTTGGACCCATGGTGTTTATGACTTATGGGTGTTTGAATAACAGCACGTTATCACGAGACTCTGTGGAAACTATCTGATTAATATTTCATTGGAGGATCTTATAAACCCTCCAATAAAACCTTATAAACTTATACATTTTTCCAGAAACAATGCTGGTAATTCTGACAAAAACTTATACATACAAAACCTTTTACATCAACTCATCAACTCATTCAGTAAATAACCCTTTTAGTCAACAGTTGCCCAGGCACTCCACTCTGTGACATGTTTTGGTTCCCCACATTTGATTATTCACATGTACACAGACTTGTTTATCAGTTTACCAGTAAAACTGTGAGTGCTCTTTTCATGTTAGTATTAAATGTCTGATACGTTAGAATATATATTTATATTGTAAAGTTTCCTAGTGTTTATCCTTTAGTTGTTTGCTTGATACAGTTCTGTTGATCGCCTTGAATTCCACTATATTTTTTTCCGGCTATTGGATGTTGTTTAGTTGTCATCAAAAGGCGTTTTTCTGTGAAAGTTCTTGTGTTTTGAAGGAGAACTGAATATCGGCATTAAAAATGTAATGGTATATTGCAAAACATCACTTCATAGATTCAGGGCAAGTGTAGGAGCAGATGTTTCTCCAGTGATCTGTAAATAAGTGGAATTGTAGATAACGACACCGAGGAGGAGGCTGTAAGATATGCAGGAAGCAACAGAGCCCTGTGCCAAATCCACTGGATGAAACTGTGAGGAGAGAGCAGTCATAAACTATTAGGGCATGTATTTGATACTGGCGTCTTGTTTCAGTTCTTCTTCCTCTCCCTTTCTCTTCAGACCCTCCCTCATTCCTGTGTGAACTGGTAGAGAGGGAGACCTTGAAGAAGACTGGGAAAGAATAAATTAATCATCGGAGAGAGAGAGAGAGAGAGAGAGAGAGAGAAAGAGAGAAAAAAAACATCACTAAAGTATGCAGGAGTGAGAAAAACATATATTTAAGAATAACTAGATGAATAATAAGGGAGAAAGGCTGTGTGTGTTATTTCCACTGGGGCTGGTTTTTAAAAGACATCCCTGAAAGGAGACTGTGTGCTGCCCTCTGTATGCTTCATCTTTAATGACATTTATAACAATTGTTCCTTAATCAGAACAAGTGCTTGTTCAAAATGCTAATCCCTTCTTGTCAGTGACATGCTGTAATTTGCCAGAACAACGCAGTATTATTTCGGTGGTCTTTCTCAGTGCTCATCAAGGGCTTTGAGAATGGGACAATGATTGACCACCTGGTCCTGTTACAGTAGTGAAATGTATTAAACACTCACTCTCTTTAGAAAATCAATGTATGATTGTATGAGTTCTACAGGGTCAGGCTTGTGTTTCCATGGAATACGTAATTAGCTTGACCTGCAATGCAATTGACACATTTTGAGGACCATTCTATAGCTAAATCTTTATATGGTACCCTCTTCCACCTTCTATGGATTTCTTATGCATTCTTTTAATTTTTTTAAACAGTGTGAGGTAATGTTTTCTGTTTTGGGTGTATTCGGCAGATGTGACAAATTACATTTCTAAATGTGGTTATCACATAATGACAACAGGATAGATTAGAAATGAATGCATGATGAGCAGTTGTAATGAACATGAGGGGAGACAGAGAGCTGGTTTCAAGCACAGGGAGTTTATTGCAAAGGGCCACAGGAGGAGGCAGGTAGCTGGGTCCAGGGACTGGCAGCAGGTCATACACAGGGGTCCAAAAGGCCAACAATACAGGCAGGGAAAAGGCTAGTAGCGTAGTCCGGGAGATCAGGCAATAGGTAGATAATAGGAAATCCGATAGACTAAAGGCGTCGTTAGTGAGGCAAGCAAAAACTATCATACGTACACGGGAAGGGTAAATCACGGGAAACCCAGCACTCCGAAAGCCATGTGTCACAAAACAAACAATACCTCCCAGTGATGGGGTGCAACGAACTGAACTAAATAGTGTGTGATAATGACATGCAGGTGTGTGAAACAGGTGATTAGAATTCAGATGATTGAGATCTGGAGAGTGAGCTGCGTTCGGGGGATCTAGGTGTTTGAGAGTGTGAGCTGGAAAGTGGGCTGGAAAGTGAGCTGCGTTCAGGGGATCTATGTGTTTGAGAGTGTGAGCTGGAAAGTGAGCTGGAAAGTGAGCTGCGTTCAGGGGATCTATGTGTTTGAGAGTGTGAGCTGGAAAGTGGGCTGGAAAGTGAGCTGCGTTCAGGGGATCTATGTGTTTGAGAGTGTGAGCTGGAAAGTGTGCTGGAAAGTGAGCTGCGTTCAGGGGATCTATGTGTTTGAGAGTGTGAGCTGGAAAGTGAGCTGGAAAGTGAGCTGCGTTCAGAGGATCTATGTGTTTGAGAGTGTGAGCTGGAAAGTGGGCTGGAAAGTGAGCTGCGTTCAGGGGATCTATGTGTTTGAGAGTGTGAGCTGGAAAGTGGGCTGGAAAGTGAGCTGCGTTCAGGGGATCTATGTGTTTGAGAGTGTGAGCTGGAAAGTGGGCTGGAAGGTGAGCTGCGTTCAGGGGATCTATGTGTTTGAGAGTGTGAGTTGGAAGCAGACGTCACAGCAGTAAGCATATAGATATACAGTATTAAGTTACAGAAGCTAAGCTGTCAATCAAATCACGTTATTGGTCACATGCACATGCTTAGCAGATGTTATTGTGGGTGTAGCGAAATGCTTGCGTTCCTAGCTTCAACAGTGTAGTAATATCTAATAATACACAACAATACACAATAATCTAAAAGAAAAATAATTACATTTCTTAATATTAGGACGAGTAATGTCGGAATCCTGAAAGAACATGAAAAAAGGAAATACAATGAATGTTAGATATCAGAAATATAATATAAAATAAGATATAATATAAAATATAATAAGTTATTTGAGGGAACTGCAATCATTGTATGTTATCTTTGTTCTGCAACCACAGTGCCTTCAGAAAGTATTCACACCCCTTGGCTTTTTACACATTTTGTTGTGTTACAAAGTGGGATTAAAATGTATTTAATTTTCATTACTTTGATCAACGATCTACACAAAATAGTCTATGGGTGCTGTTCAGATCGTTGGGCCTGGGACTTAGAGGAGCCTATGGGTGCTGTTCAGATCGTTGGGCCTGGGAGTTAGAGGAGACTATGGGTGCTGTTCAGATCGTTGGGCCTGGGACTTAGAGGAGCCTATGGGTGCTGTTCAGATCGTTGGGCCTGGGACTTAGAGGAGCCTATGGGTGCTGTTCAGATCGTTGGGCCTGGGAGTTAGAGGAGCCTATGGGTGCTGTTCAGATTGCTGGGCCTGGGAGTTAGAGGAGCCTATGGGTGCTGTTCAGATCGCTGGGCCTTGGAGTTAGAGGAGCCTATGGGTGCTGTTCAGATCGCTGGGCCTTGGAGTTAGAGGAGCCTATGGGTGCTGTTCAGATCGCTGGGCCTGGGAGTTAGAGGAGCCTATGGGTGCTGTTAAGATTACTGGGCCTGGGAGTTAGAGGAGCATATGGGTGCTGTTCAGATGGCTGGGCCTGTGAGTTAAAGGAGCCTATGGGGGCTGTTCAGATGGCTGGGCCTGTGAGTTAACCTGTCTAGGATGAGGGTGCCGCTAGCGGCACACCCCCCCCCCACATTCCACTGAAAAGGCAGAGCGCGAAATTCAAAAAAAATATTTTTTTTAAATATTTAACTTTCACACATTAAAGTCCAATACAGCTAATGAAAGACACAGATCTTGTGAATCCAGCCAACATGTCCGATTTTTTAAATGTTTTACAGGGAAGACACAATATGTAAAGATGTAAATCTATTACCTAAAAACACATTAGCATAATCCACCATCTTTTATTTGTCCACCAACACCAGTAGCTATCACCAATTCGGCTAAACTAAGATATTTATAGCCCCTAACCAAGAAAAAAACTCATCAGATGACAGTCTGATAACATATTTATGGTATGGGATAGGTTTTGTTAGAAAAATGTGCATATTTCAGGTAGCTGGCATAGTTTACAATTGCACCCACCGTCACAAATGGACTAGAATAATTACAATGAGCAACGTGTTTACCTAACTACTAATCATCAAACATTTCGTAAAAATACACAGCATACACTAATCGAAAGACACAGATCCTGTGAATACAGACAATATTTCAGATTTTCTAAGTGTCTTACAGCGAAAACACAATAAATCGTTATATTAGCATAGCACATGTGCAAACATTACCCCAGCATTGATTCTAGCCAAAGTGAGCGATAACGTAAACATCGCCAAAATATATTATTTTTTTCACTAACCTTCTCAGAATTTTTCAGATGACACCCCTGTAACATCACATTACAACATACATATACAGTTTGTTCGAAAATGTGCATATTTAGCCACCAAAATCATGGTTAGACAATGAGAAATGTAACCCAGCTGGTGAGAAAATGTCCGTGCGCCATATTAGACAGTGATCTACTCGTATACATAAATACTCATAAACGTGACTAAAAAATATAGGGTGGACAGCGATTGATAGACAATTTAATTCTTAATACAATCGCGGAATTACATTTTTTAAATTATCCTTACTTTTCAATACAGTTTGCGCCAAGCGAAGCTACGTCAAAAAACATGGCGTCCTAAGCCACTAACATTTTTCGACAGAAACACGATTTATCATAATAAAAATGTCCTACTTTGAGCTGTTCTTCCATCAGTATCTTGGGCAAAGGATCCTTTCTTGGGTCTAATCGTCTTTTGGTGGAAAGCTGTCCTCTTGCCATGTGGAAATGCCAACTGCGTTCGGGATGAACTGGAAGCGTGCCCAGAGATTCACAGCGTCTCAGAAATAAATGTCCCAAAATCGCACTAAACGGATATAAATTGCTATAAAACGCTTTAAATTAACTACCTTATGATGTTTTTAACTCCTATAACGAGTCTTAACATGACCGGAGAAAGATTACTCCCAACACTAATGCTTGGAACAGGTGCGGGTCGGTGTCCTCCACGCGCATGACGCAGCTCCAAAAGAGTGACTAGCTACAGGGTTTTTTAATTTATAGTGCCTGTGATTGCGCAATCGACCCCATTCAAATCGTCATCACGTAAAGGCATCCAGGGGAAGACGTAAGCAGTGTCCGTATACTCATAGGAATAACATTGGCTTTAAAACTGACTCCAGAACAGTGGCCAAAATTTCTGAAATCTGACTCCATGTCAGGGAAATTGCTGTAGAATGGGTTCTGTTCCACTTAGAGACAAAATTTCAACTCCTATAGAAACTATAGACTGTTTTCTATCCAATAATAATAATAATATGCATATTGTACAATCAAGGATTTTGTAGGAAGCCGTTTCAAAAATTACACGATTACCATAAATAGTGACAACAGCGCCCCCAGCTTTGACAGGTTAAAGGAGCCTATGGGTGCTGTTAAGATCGCTGGGCCTTGGAGTTAGAGGAGCCTATGGGTGCTGTTAAGATTGCTGGGCCTGGGAGTTAGAGGAGCCTATGGGTGCTGTTCACATTGCTGGGCCTGGGAGTTAGAACTTTCCTGTAATAACTTATTTCAAGGTCCAATACAGACGTTTTTATCTCAATTTCAAATTATTTCTGGGTAACAATTAAATACCTTATTGTTTTAAATTAAAATGGTAAAAAATAAAACAAAAAAATCTTCTTAGCAAAGAGTAATTTCTCAAACAAGAATTTAACTAGGACTGTCTGGGAATGGTCTGAGTGAGGAGGGAAAAAATGAAAACTAGGCCAAAATTCCAGGTGGTCTTTTCAAACAGCTCTTAAACTAAAATGACATTATCATTAAATTCACAATTTCACAGTATTATTCCAACCGAGTGTGGAAATATACACTGAGTGTACAAAACATTAGGAACACCTGTTCTTTCCATGAAAAAGACGGACCAGGTGAATCTAGGTGAAAGCTATGATCCCTTATTGATGTCAGTTGTGAAATCGATTTTAATCAGTGTAGATGAAGGGGAGAATGTTAGGTTAAATAAAGATTTTTGAGCCTTGAGACAATTGAGACATGGATTGTGTATGTGTGCCGTTCATAGGGTGAATGATGGACAAGCCAAAAGATTTAAGTGCCATTGAAAGGGGTATGGTAATAGTTGCCAGGCGCACCAGTTTGAGTTTGTCAAGAACTGCAACGCTGCTGGGTTTTTCCACGCTCACAGTTTACCGTGTGTATCAAGAATGGTTCACCACCCGATGGACATCCAGCCAACTTAACACAACTGTGGAAAGCATTGGAGTCAACGTGGGCCAGCATCCCTGTGGAATGCTTTCGACACCTTGTAGAGTCCATGCCCCAACGAATTGAGTCTGTTCTGAGGGCAAAAGGGGCGGGTGCAACTCAATATTAGGATGGTGCCCTTAATGTTTTGTACATTCAGTGTGCCTTGAGAAAGTATTCACACCCCTTGACTTTTTCCACATATTGTTGTGTTACAGTCTGAATTTAAAATGGAAATGTTGTGTTATTGGCCTACAGCACAACACCCCATAATGTCAGTGAAATTATGTTTTTGCACATTTTTACAAATTCATTAAAAATTAAAAGCTGAAAGGTCTTGAGTGAATAAGTATTCAATCCCTAGTTATGGCAAGCCTAAATAAGTCCAGGAGTAACAATTTGCTTAACCAGTCACATAATAAGTTGCAACAATAGAGTTTAACATGAATTTTTAATAACAGCCTCATCTCTGTACCCCACACATACAATTATCTGTAAGGCCCTTCAGTCGAACAGTGAATTTCAAACACAGATTCAACCACAAAGATCAGGGAAGTTTTGCCTTGCAAAGAAGGGCACCTATTGGTAGATGGGTAAAAAAAACAGACATTGAATATTCCTTTTATCATGGTGAAGCTATTAAATACACTTTGGATGGTCTACCAATACACCCGGTCACCACAAAGTCACAGGCGTCCTTCCTAACTCAGATGCTGTAGAGGAAAGAAACCGCTCAGGGATTTCAGCATGAGGCCAATTGTGACTTTAAAACAGTTAATTAATGGCTGTGGTGGAGAAAGCTGAGGATGGATCAACAACATTGTAGTTACTCCAAAATACTAACCTAAATGACAGAGTGAAAAGAAGGAGGCCTGTACAGAATACACATATTCCAAAACATGCATCGTGTTTGCTGTACAGGCACTGAAGTAAAATTGCAAAGAAATTAACTTTATGTTGTGAATACAAAATGCTATGTTAGGGGCAAATCCAACACAATACATTACTGAGTACCACTCTCATATTTTCAAGCATGGTAGTGGCGGCATCATCTTATGGTTATGCTTGACAGACATGGACAAGAACTAGGAGTATTGTGTGTAGGTAGGCCAGTGATACAAAATCTCAATTAAATCAATTTTAAGTTCAGGCTGTTACACAACAAAATGTGGAAAAAGTCAAGGGGTGTGAATACTTTCTGAAGGCACTGTAAGTCAAAAGTGTAACTAGGCCACTCAGGAACATTCGATGTCGTCATGGTAAGCAACTCCAGTGTATATTTGGCCTTGTGTTTTAGGTTATTGTCCTGCTGGAAGGTACATTTGTCTCCCAGTGTCTATTGGACAGCAGACTGAACCAGGTTTTCCTCTAGGATTTTACCTGTGCTTAGCTCTATTCTGTTTATTTTTATCCTCAAAAACTCACTAGTCCTTGCAGATGACAAGCATATATTTGTAGTGACTGGGTGTACAGTATTGATACACCATCCAAAGTGCAATTAATAACTCACAATGCTCAAAAAGATATTCCATTTCAGATTATCTGTGCTTTAAATTCACTGCTCGACTGAGGGACCTCACAGATAATTGTAAGTGTTGGGTATAGAGATGAGTCATTCAAACACTATTATTGCACGCAGTCTTATTATGTAACTTGTTAAGCAAATTTGAACTCCTGAACTTATTTAGGTTGGCCGTAACAAAGGGGTTGAATACTTATTTTTTGAATACTAATTTTTTAAATGAATTTTAAGAAAATGTTTAAAAACCGAATTCCATTTTGACATTATGGGGTATTTTGTGTAGGCCAATGACACAAAATGTCCATTAAAAATTCAGGCTGAAACACTTTTTTTTTTTTTTTAAGTCAAGGGTGTGAATACTTTCTGAAGGCGCTATATGCACACAATACTATTATCTTATAATTAAGAATGAATTTGATTCAACAGTTGAGTCTCCCCATTTGGTATTTCTGAGACAATTTGACCAAAATCAGTTACCGATCCCCATCTCTCCAGCTGGCATTTGATGAAATTATTATGCTACAAGTTTATTTGAGCATTAACACATAGGAAGAGAGGCCTTGAAATATCTTCTGTTCTGTTTAATTTGTTGCATATGGTTGAGTTCGGAATCATCTCAAGTTATCTGTACAGAGGCTGTTTTCGTGGTTTTGAAGAGCATTTTAATCAAGGAATCACGGCATTTCCTTACACAACTCATTGGGCAAAGCTTGAGGCGAATCCCCATCCCTATTTACCCACTAACTCGTGATTAACACAAGCAGGCTGCTTCTCAGAAGAATAGTACCGGGAGAAATGAACCCTGCCTTGTCTCCTGAGTCAATTTATAATTATTATATTGTGTCTCAATTTAACTTCATCAGAGCGTTCTCACAGTACCCATCCACAGCGGGACCCGCCTGATGGATTCAGCTCATTCTGCTGCTCACATAAATTAATTGGATTAAACATTTGATAATCAGTTTCTTTGTGCATCCAACCTTATCTTCCCTTTTCACACACACACACACACACGCACGCACGCACGCACGCACGCGCTCACACACACACACACACACACACACACACACACACACACACACACACACACACACACACACACACACACACACACACACACACACACACACACACACACACACACACACACACACACACACACACACGTATACTGTACACACACACAAGCACATTCAAGCACACATCCACCCCTGCAGATCATTGATGGATCCTAAATAGTATCACAGTTTAACGGTCAAGGTGTCAATCCCAGACATCATCGCATTTAACATAATCACTGTCTTCTTAAGAAAGAACGGTTCTTATCCGACTCAGTCTTCCTTTTTCTGAGAGGGAAATTGCTGTAACTCAGAGATGTTTAAGCTGACATTTAAACAGACCATCCTCAGTTATTGTATTCATTGTGTGTCTGTTATAGCTCAAAATCTATGGAGTTGATATTTGAAGGTTTCTGCTCTAATTGTCCCAGTTTCTGTTTTATCAATGCTGTCTGATGATGTGTAGTCTGACATGGACACCTCTCTAATTGAGTCCCAGTGTGTATTTAACCAGATGTCTGACCTTAGCTGACCTCCTCTTAGTCCCTTCCTCAGGCTCTGCTCTCTGCTCAGGGCATTTAGAGGGAGCACAGCACATCAGCCATTTAGCCTGGACGGCTGGCCATGGCCATGCTGTGGACCAGACTGTGACTGTCTGTCAGGGGGGAAGAGGGAGATCGCTGGGTGGACTGAGTATCTTGGTAGTGTTTTCCATTATATTTTATAAGAGAAGACATGTTATTGAAGCCAGTATAGAGGCATTAGATTAGCTGGATCCTTGGGCCTCATTTGTCACCTGGAGCCTCCTTGTCACTTTCACTAGTCTAAACATGCTGTATGATGAGGAACCATTTTCAGAGTCCTCTCCTCATCAGAATAAGTAACACTCCAGAGATGCTTAGAAAGAAAGATGAAAATGAGAAGTGTGGGGCTTGTGATTGGTTCAAGGGTGGCAGGAGGAGATGCAAATGAGATGAAAAGAGAGAATGAGAGAGAAAAAGCGAGATTGAGAGGAGGAAGTGAGAGAGGAAGAGAGAGAGAGAGTGTGGAGTGGAGTGGAGTTCACAGGTCCGGGCTACTCTGTGACACCTGCAGCCCTGCTTGAACCCCCCCGTGTCACCCCACTCCATGACAGGCTCATGACACGGCAACAACACACCACAACACGCCACTCCGCTACCCACTCAATCACAGCCTTGATAATCACATGCTAATTCATTTCCCCTTGTCCTCGGGTCATATCCATCATGTTAACAGCAAATACCACCACACTGCTGGATGTTCACACCCCTCAAGAAACAGGCTAGACAACCATAATTATTCATTTTTTTGGTAAGTAGCAGTTTTTCATGGATAGGAGAGGAAGAAATCCTTCTATTGCTTCATTTTGTAGATCATGTCTTCAAAGTTTTTCTTTTTTTTTTGTTGCGTTTTCATCAAATGCTTTAGCAAATGTTCAAATTGTCAGTATTCTGAAAAACTGCTACAATTATTCATTAGTGCTTATGTTTCTTACCCCCCACTCCCAACACGCAGAATGATTTGTTTTTAATCATGCTGATGTTTAGGTTTTATGTTCTGTGGGGTGGAAACTTTGTGCATCTTTTTAGTAATGAGAGTAAAAATGGGCTGCCATCTGCTTTTCAATTTGCTAAACATTCTGGGTGAATATGTCCTCATGCGGGGAGATGCAATGCTCCTGAGCATAATGCAAACACAGCTTTCTGATCCTTGATTAAAATTACCAGTATAATGTGAATAGCTACCTTTGAATTGAAGCAATTATTATACCTTTGTTTTTGACATCAAATGTTGTTCTATATGAATTTCCAGTGCTTCGGGGAGTGTCAGGAAAATGATCCATCCGGCTGAGTTAGTCACAGTGACTTGCTCTACAGTGTATGAGATCTTGTTTAATTTGAATACATCCATAATCATTACAGCCATTTTGAAAGGACGCTAATAAGGGGCTTTTGCTGAGACTTCAAAATGTTTTACAACAAGCTTGAAACATCAAATATGTGTATAGTTGAATAGTTTTTAAATGCACTCATTAAGGCAATTGAACAATGTTGTGGTGTAGTGATCAGAGAGCATCTTGTGTTCAACAAAGGGTTAAATTATGAGGTGGACCCCTTTGAATACAGATGTCTTTATGTTTACTTGTGTATTTTGTCAATAGTTCTGCCTTTCCTACAGGGTACAATGCTTTTTAATTGCCTGTAGTCACCTTTGTCATCGTCCTTTGTGAAGTAGCTGTGTTCTTCTACGTCTGTACAGGACTTTCTTGGTATATTGAGACTCTGTTGTTATAGTGGCCTTGTGGATACCTGGCTGCCATACAGTCACAGAGACATGACTGTTGGCTGTGTTTAGGACTTTCTCAATGAGAGGAACCAACCTCCTCTCTCAGTCCTCAACTCCCTGAATCATGATGCTCTGATCCAGTCAGTCATGGACACCGCTCCACAGTAAAATAAACGATTTACTGATTATTTTAATATCTGTCCACTCACAACTGATCATTTTTCCTCTTAAGTCATATCAAAAGCCTCTTTTAATATGGGTGGCATACAGCTGCACCAACCATTAGTGTTTTTCTGACTCTGAATACACCATCGGAACCTGTGTGAGTGTGTGAGTGTGTGTGTGTGTGCGTGCTTGCGTGTGTAATAGCTAGGTACCATGCCCTGGAACAGGCGATGGAAAGTTTTCCATAACTGAAAAGGTAAACTGTACAGCTTATTCACTAGACCAATGGAAATATCTATGCATTAGCCTAACCTTTTTCATATATACTGTAGTATTGCAATTTGAGCCTTTCAGCCCATGGCGCGGCTGTGAAAAACCAGATCGTTTTGGAGTTATTCTGGAAGGCCTACAGTATATTGATATATGGTCTGGAATATAATTCAATATGTCATTCCTAAGCATTTCCCCCAGAGAATCACTCCTTTCTCTATAATTTACATAGAAATGCTGTGTGCAAATGCAGTAATAGACACATTTATAACATCAAAAGGATACCATTTTACCATTTTCTTTTCAATCACACAACAGTATGAATAGCTTGTTCCATTGAATCTAACAACGAGGGGCCATTACGCCACGCTAAAGGATGGGTTGCCTACACTTGCTTTTATGAAAGTGTGTCAAACAATTTACCATGTCTCACATTTGTTCTAAGCAGACGGGGCTGTCAAACAGGTTTGTTTCTAATTTGTCAGCCGAATGTCGTTTTTATTTCAATTGGTCTGGGTAATCACCAGTGATGTATATATATTTTAATGCAGACTTTATTATCTTTAATACATTAAGTCCACTTCTGCAGAGTTCACAGAGACCCAGAGATGACAACTACAGTCGGCTAATTGCAGTTAGTAAATGATTTGGAAAGGATGACATGCATAGCAGGGATGTGATTGCTGCACATTGAGTGTCTGGCTGGGGATATGCCCACTGTTCAAATAGAAGGGTGATGAAAGTGAACGTTTTTACCTCAATCGTGTAATGGCTCCGTTGGAGCACTTTGTAGAAAAAGGGTTCCAGTAAATGACTGGAATGGGAGAGTTCCTCAGCTTTCAACCACATTGTATCCAATGCTCTTCACTGCATAGACATCAATTCAAACATGGCTATGTAGTGGATGTGAGTGGTCAGTATGTTTGAAAAAGGCCCAACATAAAAGCAACTGTCAGAGGTCTTGTTATGATACAATTGAACTTATCTTATGGCAGATATTATGTTCAGTATAGCTAAATAATTTGCTGTTAAATGTTTTGTGAAATATTCAACTAACATGATTTTAATGGATCACATGTTTATACTTATTTTATTACAATTAAAATGTCAATCATTGTATCATGTACGATTTCTCATACATTATATACCTTTTGATCTGTTTTTGGAGTCTGACCTGATACTGAGGTGGACACAGACAGACAGACAGACAGACAGACAGACAGACAGACAGACAGACAGACAACTGGAACAGGTATTATTATGCATGGCTGCTTTTGAAATGCTTTGTTTACAATACAGTCAATTAAGTGTAACACACATTTACTTACATACCGGGCACCAAAACTATTTTGATAAATAATTAATCAAGATTGTTTTGTGAGCAATTATACCATGCAATTCAAGACAGTGTAAACGATTGTCTGTCAATTACAGTTTAGAAGAACAGGCATTGGCTAATATTGTATATCATTAGAAGGTTCCACAGTCAGATTGCCTGGAAGCCACAAAATAAAATGGGATTTTCCTTTGTTTAAACCAACACATCAACCCACCAATCTTGCATAGGCATTTGTTGATATGCATACATATTGAAAATAAGTGTGGCTAACTGCACAGTCTGACTAAGAAGGCATTTAACAGGTGTTAAAATCCATATTTGTGTCAGTCAGCTAGCTACAGCCTGGAGACATTGTATGTCAAGTTACTGTGTCAGCACGGAGAACAGATCTCATGTTGAATGATTTTAAGATTAGTATTTGCATATATTGACTTTTCCTCTCTCCACCTCATATTTTTCTGTTTAGATTGACTTGTATTTATTCAATTTGGGCATTTGTTCCATTGCCCTAAAAACAAATCCATGTCAATGAGTATAGATTCTCTTTATACTACTGGGAATGACCTGGTTTAGGGAATACTATTGTAGTGCTACTTTGTGTTGGTCAGTATTTACTCATTTATTTATGTGCCTGAATGTTGCCCAGTTACAAAGTCATCCACAATCCCCTGAGTGTATCTTCTATATAATCCGACATCTGGTCAAGCCTATCATTTAAACAAACATTCATCTCTGATCTTATGTCGTGGCCAAAAATTCTTGAATTTCTCTGCAGATAAGTCTTGATTGGATTCAGCTGATATTTAGTGCTGGCTATCAGGTATCCATGGTGGCGTGAAACATATAAATATCCAGGAGAGATGTTAATAAAATCATCAGAGCCTTCCGGGTGAAGTAAAGCCTAGCTACCATCTGGTCCCAGCCAATCAGAGGAACAGCTGTATTTTCCCTAACTCTTCTCTCTCTGCCCCCTAACACAGCCAAGCTGGCCAGCACACTGTTTAGCACACCATGCACACAACACAAAATATGTTTAACACACCATACACACAACACAAAATACCACAGCATGCATTTGTGGTGAAGCTTTTACTAAGTAAAGACTTGGTAGTGATGTATAAAAGTGATTTTCAATTGGTGTTGCCGGTTGTGTTTTTCCAATTGTTGCCTTTTCCCTTGAAAATGTTTTGGGGTCTGTCAGTAGAACGGGTCTATAATGGTATAGCGTGGATATATCCCTCCCATAATCCTGTGCTCTGTTCTGCCCCATGAGAGAAGCTCTCTGCTGTAGTGGCATTAGGTCCTGTGTGAGTGGGAAAACATGAACGCCATTGCACCTGACAGCGTGTTCACTTTTAAAGTCATTGGAGTGACAGGGGAGCTACTTCAGGGTGGATAATTGTATCCTGGGTCTACTGCACGCTGCTTATTATTGATTCATGGGGAGCCGAATGAACTCCTTGTAAATGTATAAAAATACATTAAGAGTCCATTCTCCTAAAATCCCAGCTCCAGCTATCTGCTTTTGTCACTCCGGGCCCGGTCTCTG
This sequence comes from Salvelinus fontinalis, assembly GCF_029448725.1. Lineage (NCBI taxonomy): Eukaryota > Metazoa > Chordata > Actinopteri > Salmoniformes > Salmonidae > Salvelinus > Salvelinus fontinalis. Next base: position 24,515,341 of record NC_074699.1, read on the forward strand.
CCAGCTCGACTTTTAAGGCTCTGGCAGGCAGGATGGAGCTTATGTTGAACAGAGCTGACAGGTCGGACAGTAATGCAGTTGTCTGGTCTTTTATTTCTTACATGGGATCAGATTTTTAAGCCACAGCACATTAGAATGAAGTGCTCTCTGACTAAGACAGGCCCCACATGAAAGTTACGCTGCAGCAGCCCTCTGCTGAACATCACTGCTGCTTTTCTCTCGGTTAACTTTCAGATCAAATTTAAGGGAAGATGTTGGGAAAAGTTTAGTGCTGGACTGTTGCAAAATTATGTGAATATTATTGTATTTATGATTCCTTAATACATTTATTTTCTCAATTGGCAATCTAATGGAATTATCTTCCCTAATGGATGCTCTAATACTTGATTTATATTTTCTCATTGATGGTAAATACCAACTAGTACACATGCATAAACACATACGTACATGTGTGGGAGTTGTTTCCAGCACATGCAAGGCTTACATGCAGTAACACACTTAGTGTTTCTGTGATCTTCTCCTCTGTCCTCAGGGCTGGCAAAGCAGGGAGGGATATCCATGGGACTATTTAGGAAAGGGATGAGGGCCAGAAATAACTATGCAGGGATTTTCAATCTGGGCTCCGCACATGCCCCAACCTAAGCCCCAATATGTTCCATTGGTCTCTTTTAACAAGTTTAAAATTACACAACGCTTTGAGTGACATGTTTTGTGCTACCTCTCCCTGTAATTTCTGGTGATGGTATTGTATATTGTTATATCATTGTAAATACACCCAGAACCACAGGATCATGAGGTCACCTCCACAGGGCCTGCCAGTGTAATTAGAGCCTGGAGGTTTACTGGCTATCCCTGCCCAGACCAGAGCCCAGGGCCCAGGGCCCAGGGCCCAGAGCCGGGGACAGAAGGGACAGGCCAGCCTGCAAGACAGCTGCTCCTCTTCACATTCACTTATGGGGACACTGACAAAAAAGAGAGGGGAAAATGACAATATGCCCACGCACAGCTGGAAACCATCAAGAAGAATCGACGTAGGCCCAGCCTTCTAAGCCTGGTCCCACTCTCAGCCTAATAGCTCAGTCTTGGCGCCCTCTTTTATTTGCTTATAAAAATGTGTAATTCCTGATTTGCTCTCCACATTTTCCAGAGGATAAAGGAATTAAGCAGTAATTTCCTTTTGTTGTAAACGTTAATACTAGAGGACAAAGAATGCTGTTTGATACTGCAGGCTGTGTTTGTTTGATTGGGTTACTGGGGAAGGGTGTCACCGGATAGATCTAATCCTCCATTACACTTTACAGCCTGTGATTATTCTGGTTTTGATGTCGGGGTACTGCAGATTCAGTACTGTATCACTTCCTTACTGAACAGACGGTAGCTTTCTATCACAAATTCTCCATTAACTCCAGGGTTGAATTCTTGGTTCTCGTGAAAGTAACAATGACAGAAAGAGGAATGTTAAATAAATATGCAGACTTTGGTAGAGATGAAAGGTTAATAATTATGAGCAGAAAGAAATAGCCAATGGAAAAAAGATATCTGACACAGTGAACAAAAACATAATTGTAGGGACAATCATGAGAATAGCCATCAAGAGACTACTTAAATATGGAGATAGGAAGTCATTTATGTGGCTGGGATTAGAACCAAGAAGATTTCCTGAATTGACAGGAAGCCATACACGTGTCGCCACTGAGTGATGGAGGCTGCACAGGAAAGGGGCGTGGCCCCTAAAGGCTTGTGGACTTGGCATGCCCTGACAGCAACATTGTGCGATGAGCTGCTCAGCCTGGCCATTCAACCACACCAGTCTAGTCTCCATCCATAGTGATTAGCATTGTCATCCTCATTTAGCCAGCCTCTGTGCAGATGGCCCATGTGTTGGAGGAGCAAGCCAGCAGTAGAGGGCCCAGCTTTTTTCCCATAATTGCTCTCTGCCCCTGCTCTCCCTCTCTCTCATCTTCATCCCATAAAATACATTATAGGAAAATAGTTGTAGTGGTTCTATTGGATTGTCGAATGTCCAATTTCAGAGTGAACAATGAAGAAATGTCTTGTAATGGTTCTTTTAAGTTCCTGGTATTCCAAGATAGAAAACAAAGTAGTGGGCCAGTACAATGCAGAACAACTTTAGTTAACTACTGACAGGTTATACACTGTAGACAGAATACATATAGAAAGACAAGATCAGCCTATGGTATATTTAAGCAATAAGGCCAGAAGAGGTGTGGTCTATAGCCAATATACCACGGCTAAGGACTGTTCTTAGACACAGCTCTTAGCCGTGGTATATTGGCCATATATCACCAACCCCTAAGGAGCCTTACTGCTATTATAAACTGGTTACCAACATGATTAGAGCAGTAAAAATGAATGTTTTGTCATACCCGTGGTATACAGTCTGATATACCACAGCTTTCAGCCAATCAGCATTCAAGGCTCAAACCACCCAATTTCTAATTAATAACAGGACGCACAGCTGCAACACGTTTCGACTGCTAGAGTCTTCTTCAGGCAACGTTGTGGACGGAAGCTTACGTGTCTCTACTGGTATTAACATGAACTTTTTCTACGTGTATTTACAAGAGTATAATATCAATTAAGGGTGAAATGAAACGGCATGAGTGAAAGTGAAAGGCTGTGTGTTCAAGGTGGAATCAGCTTGTTGCCTGGGCACAGCAGGGGCAACCACAGCCCTTCAGGTGCTGCTCTCTACTAGACTCAGCTATGAGGCCTCCACACCCTGCATAAGGAGTGTCAGGTACCAATGCTGGAGCATGTCAGCTTGAAGCACCTCATCATGCTTGGCTGACTGGACCTCACACCTGTCCCTTCCTCTGCTCCCTTAACACCCATAGGCTCCCCACCCACACCAAGCCTCTTTCTTCTCCTCTCCTCTCAAAGCCAAGATGATGGGCCTAATAATTAAAGTGTTTGGGTACGGCTGGTGAGCTGCAGTGCATCTGTCTGTGTCAGGCCCCTGACGTGATACAGAGGGACAGCACAACTATTAAATATCCATCACGCCACATCAGTTCTAATGCCATCAGAAACACATGAGTACATCGGCTAAGCCTCTTCCTTCCACAATGATTAAGTAAGTCTTTAATTTCCAAGACAAATAAAAAATGCAAGATCATTTTATCATAAATGTAAATGACCTGTCTCTTTGGATGACATTTAGCAGGGGTAGTGCTGGAGCTAATACAAGACTCTGTATACTTCAGAGAGCAGGGGCTCAGTGCTGGGCTCAGGTCCTTTGGTAGTATTATCATTCTAATGAGGCAGCATATGTTTGTGGTCTGTGTTGTAATGCAGTTGTCTTGTCCTCCCCTTTCATCTGTCTTGTTCAAATGCTGGAGGTTGATTAGACAAATGGATGTGTCTGTACCCATTAGAGTGATTGGGCTGCCCAACTGTTAAGTGTCCCAATCAGGTCCAGGAGACAACAGAGCGGGAAATAGACTGGGTTGCCCTCTCTCCCCTTTGTCAGACTGTGACAGAATATAAATCACATTTTTCTGAACTTCATTTGACCTCAGCCCATGAAGGCTATTTTAAACATGAGATGAAGAAAGAAGAGACATTCTGAGTGACAATTCTTTATTATCAACTGACATAATTAAAGACTCATTTTATGTCAAATTGAAAGTTGCACAAACATATGCATATTTATAATTTTGCATAATGAAATAACATGTCTTAGATTGCTCATTGTCTGTTAAGACTGTTGTTACATTTACTAATTCCTCTTGGTCTAAATGAGTTGTCTACCGGCTCGTTCGTTAGTGTTATTCTGGGTAAAACTGAGAGGAGTTGATAATTAGACACGTGTGTCTGTTGTGACCCTCGTGGGTATCCTGAAATGAAACGCTGTCACTCAAAAAAGAAAATGCTAATAGCTCCACAAATGGACAATTTGTGAATACTGACTAGTTAAATAGCCAACACTTTTGTTTGATTGACATCCACCCACTCCCTTCCCCCTTATCGCCCCCTAAAACATGAGTCTTGCTCAGTGGCCCAGCCCAAAAAGATATATCTCTAATCCTACATAATCACACAGTAAAGCCAATCCCATGTATAAGAACACTACAGTAAAGTCCAAAGAGAATGAAGACATTCAATTCATTCTATGGTGGGGCTTTTACAGCAGAAAGGCAGGAAATAATGAAACATATGGATGCAGACTTAATTTTCACTGCCATAACAGGAGGTTTGGGTCCCTGTGGCAGGGCTCATGGAGAGATGGTGGTGGAAGGACGGGTGACAGCACACTTGGTGTGTCAGAACCTCTAGCGGATGTCAGAGCAGGCACACATTCCTCGCTGCTGCCACCTCCCCTGCTCTCATGTTTATGCAGCGATCGACTGATTTCTTTTGATTCTGCTGTGAAGCTCTTGATTTAGCGCTGACTGGCTGCTGGCAGCCTTTCAACACTCTTCCACAGGTTCAGGGGTTCACTAATCAGGCCTGGGTGGGGCAGGGGTGGTTGTCTCCCTTGGAGCAGGAAAAGAGGGTGTCTCGCGACGCTGTCGGCTCTCTGCTCTTGTGCGACCCACAGACTAACTCTGCTTTTGGGGAGTGCCAAAAAGTTTTCCCTCCGCTTGAAGTGAGTGGAGTCACTAGCAGACAGACAGAGGCGCTCAGAGGCTTTTGGTGGCCTGATGAACACATTACTTATTCATAGAGGCTTGATACACATATAAACATCTTTAAAGGGCTTGTTTTTGTAGTAGATCAGTGAGCCGTGTCAACATTCCTCAGTTCTCCTTTATTCAACTTTTTAAAAAGTTTTGAATCAACCTTAGTGACACAATTTCAGACTTGTACAAAATGATAATAATTTATTATGAAAGGACATTAATTAACATCAGTAGAAAATACTGTTTGATAATGCAATGTCTTTCTATTGTTTAGGGGAGGATTCGGAGGATGACCAACAGCACACACAACTGGATGTTAGCCAAGCATTAACGAGTGAGAGAGGTAGAGGCCTACTGTATGTATAGTATTGATCCAGGGCTCATAGCAGGGAATGGGTACATTGAAAGGTAAATCATGATGTTAAGTGAGGGGCTTCTGGGGTCAAATGCAGGGGACTGCTATTGAGGGGGGGGGGGGGTCTAAGCCCCCATCCATCAGAACCTAGAGAACCATGGTATGATCTAGCAGGCCTGTCAAGTGCACACAGAGAGGGAGAAGGCGAGCGAGCGGAGAGGGAGCAAGACAGTTAGCATGACGAGAGTCATACAGATAAATCACAATTCACTCAGGGAGCAGTCACAGTCAATGGTATATTCACAGGCTGCCTCAACAGCTCATTTGATAGTGCTCTCGTCGTGCCATTCATTTTTCTGAAGGATGAAAGGCGGGCTAGAAAATGTCATCAGCTCACTGAAGCAGGGACGATAGTAACTCAGAATAAAAGGGGGAGGGAGGTGCCTGCTAATTAATTAAGTTTCTTAGGCCTGCCACAGGCAGAGAGGCGTCCCGCCTTTTTCCAGTGGGCCTTTCAATTAGACATGCGTTGTAATTAAATGCTGTGTCAGAGGGCTGGCGGGGCCTGACAGATCTATGTCCTGGGCTAAGCCACTTACATTCATCATCCTGATGGATAGCTCACCATACAGGAATATTGTTTTTGATTTGTTTTTGTTTTTTGTGGATTGGGGGGGATTTCACTACCGCTGCCTGGGCTAATGGATTCATTTTCCCTTAGTTTTATTTTCCTCCCGTCGTTGTTTCAGGTGTATGCAAATATGAATGCAGACCTGTGTTATTTATATACAATGCTCTTCCAGACCTCCCATAATGGGAGTACACAAATCTAACCTATGACCTTCAATTAAGTATAATAAAGATTTAAGCTATTTGATTAGGCTTTATTTGACAGTTTGTAACTGACAGTGGACAGTACATAATAATTGTATTTTTGCACTATTTGGTGCCAGGTAGATTACAATAGGTAGACCCAAGGTACATAACAATTGGGTTAAATATTACCTAAAAAAATTCTCCGAAATAGGATTTGTAAAAATAATACAATTAAACAATTCTGACTGTTTCTAACATTAAACATTGTTTTTCTTACAATAGTCAATCAATTAAGTAGTCAATTGTAAGACAGTAGTTAAACTTGAATGCTAAATCAAAATTTCACAGCCCGCTCAAACCAGAGTCTTCAAGCGCACTCACAGTGCGAGAGAGAGAGAGGCTCACTCACTGTGGCTCCCTCTGATGTCCGATAAGGCTGAGGAGTGTGTGGTGTGTGGTGCTGGTCCAGGCAGAGAGGAGAAGTCTTCATCTGTAGACATGTCTTGGGGACATGGTGTGGCCATCCTCTGTACACTGTGTCAGATGTGCTTTCAAGCCCCAGAAACCCCAGACACTTCAAATGGTGTGTGTCTCCACTGCCACCTCTCTGTGTGGAGAGAGCCCCGTAGCACCACTACACTGAGGCTAGTGTACTGATAAAGGAGAGTTGTCCGCTACATTGTGTTGACACTATGTACTGTAGTCTACCTACAGTGTTTATATTCTGGAAGACTACTGTAGTTCTCAGTATTCCAGACATACAAACAATATCCGGTAGTTTACACTTCAACCAAACGCTATAGTGAGTGAACGAAGAATAGAATTGAATAGAACATATAATTTAATATAATTTAATTGAATGTTGAATTTAATAGAATTTAACATAGAAAACTTAATAGAACATAGCATTGAATAGATTGAACATAGAATTGAACATAGAAATGAACAGAACATATCATTGAATAGAATTGAACATAGAATTGAATAGCACACAGAAATGTGTACTTCATCTCTATGGGTTGAACAGCAGTAGAGCAGAACTGCTATACTCAGTACTCAGTACCACTTAGTTAACAGACACCCTGGGGAACAAAGGATCTGACAGGAGATTGTGACGAAACAAAACCGATAGAAACAATGTTTTACATCACACTTAAGCGGCTACATCACAGATGGATGTGACTTCAAAGCCTGGGGTTTCTTTTATTCCTGGGTATTTTCCTCTCATCGTTTTCTGTCTTTAACAATGAAATAGTGGCATGCTCTGTGCCGTGCAGCTATTCTGAGATGTCACAGCTGGTGTCAGTGTTTCAACCAGCAGCCTGGTGTTCTCTATTTTCCTCTTGTTGTACAGTTTAGGTTGGCCAGCTCAGCTGTGGTGATCGCTGCTCCTATCTTGGCTTTTCCTCGTGTGTAATTTGGACTTGGCTTGTGTTGGCAGGGGTAACCAGTGCCTTGCAAGAAACCGAAATATACAACAAAGGGGAAAAAACACGTGCGCAAGAGAGCTAGCTTCCTTGGAGGTCTCAAACCTAAATGCATGTGAAGAAGGTTGGAGGAGGAGGTCCATATCACAGTACCAACCTCAACTATAAAATCATTGAGCCCTCACCATCACAGCGTCCTCACTTTAGCGTGTAGTGTTTGTATTTCTATAATGGGTTGGACATGGCTGTCTCTATTGCTCACATATAGCTGCACCATATGCCTCTGAAAAGAGGCAGCACGTCAATTTCAAAGAAACCTGCTGCTAACAGAAAATTGATGTTCAGGGAGCCCTGACCCCTAATTTTCTTTATTTTTCATTGCTTTGTTAAAAGCCGCCAAGGGAATGCTTGCTGTCATTGCTTTTTACCCTTCTGCTGCCCTGCTGTCCATCTCCCTGGCTGGAGACTCAGTGAAATTGCTGTATACCATAATAGACTTGGCCATTTGGACCAGCACACAATGAATGTTGTTGTAATTTCTGCTGTCACGGGGGCAATGAATGTCCCCATGTTTGTTTCTCCCCCTCCTTTTGCTTGTTGCCTATGTGTAGAGAGCAATTTACATGGAGACATTAATGTAACTGTCATGTTCTATCCAAGAGCACTGATGCAGAACTGCTAAAAGACAGCCACGCCGCTGTATTGATGCTCATGGCACCAGAGATTGAGCTGCAATAGAAAGTTAATGGTATTAAGTAAAGAATTCCCCCATCCACCCATGCAGAGAAAAAATAAGAACATTTAAATAAGCATTGGCTTGGAAATAAATGGCCAAATGAAACATCTAGAAAGACATTTGCTAAAGTAATTTGTATGAGGTGAAGATTCAGAGGGAGAGAGAGGGGGAGAGAGCGAGAGAGATGAGAGAATATGAATATGTGTGTTGCTTCTCTTAAAGACTGCAGCATCAGCTGTTTGAGTCTGTTGCCTATTCTGACTTCACATTGTTGCATTTGTTAGGTGGGCAAACGTTTTTATATCATTTATTAACACTGGAAGTCCGTTTTTTGTTTTTCGAAAGTTCAATTTAAGCCTTTCAAATCCATTTTGATGAAGTTTCCATGTTAAAAGTCATTTTACTTCTGTCTCTACTGTTTAACTCCAGTCAAGCAAGAGAACAGTATTGTGTTTCTGTCTACAGTTAGAGTATCAGAGATGACACTGGAGCTTCAGAGCCGGTGTCTTTTTCTGTTAGGAGGTTTGGGAGAGAAGGGGAGAGTTTGGGAGTACCAGGGTCTTGTATTTCTGTATTAAGTGTTCAAAGCATGCCTTGTTTCCAGGAGGGACCTGGGAGGGACCTGGGGAACCATGGGCCAACAGTAAATGGAAGGCAACATGCTGCTGTAGTCTTTAAGTCAGAGGACAGACAACCAGGACACACACACACGTAGCACACACACACACACACACACACACACACACACACACACACACACACACACACACACACACACACACACACACACACACACACACACACACACACACACACACACACACACACACACACACACACACACACACACATTACGCCCATTCAGGAGAGAAAGAAAGAAAGGAAATTAAAATATGTACATTTATCTTTCTCATAGCAGCAGCCATTCAGCTGTTCTCTCTGTAAAGGAAGAGAAGCAGCAGCATTTTCACAGGGTAACATTTTCTTTCTGCTGGCCCTTTTGTATGTTTGAGGAGCTCTTCACATTTGTATTGGATAATGGCCTGACAATAATATCTGTATTCATTTTGTCTGGTCCATCTGATGTATGCTATTACCTACAGTACATTCTCTCTGCCCGGTGCGGTGGCCACCTCATTTTATATATTCTATTATACGGGTACTGTACGATAACCTGTATAGTCTGTCTCAGGAGATTTTCAATGTGTCTTCACTTTTTAAATATGTTATTTGTGTGCTATTGTCATATGAATAAATAAGAAATAACAAAGAAATAATAATGATAATAAACAAATAACATTTGGTTATTAACAACAATTAAACAATATAAAGAACAATTTGGAAAGGATTTTTGATTGAAAACTGTGTCTCATTTCTCTCCATGCTCTATACTCCCTGTGTTCTCCCATTCATCATGTTGATTCATTGATGATGATGAGGAGGAGATCACCCGGTCATGGCTCCGCTCAGACCCGTCTGGTAACGTATGCCCACCCATACATCAGCAAAGCACAATGTATCAAAAGGCAAGATTGTGATACATTTGTCATTAATGATTCATTAATGCCCTGTTTATTAATTCATAATCGTTTGCGGAGTTTGGTCTTTATTGCTTGGTATGATTTCGACTTGGATCACAGCCAGCCATCAATTAACTACTTTGAGCCTGCCAACAACAGCTATTATAATATGATACAGTGCAAACGGTTTGATCAGAAAAACGAAAGGAAAGGAGTGAGTGAAGTCTGTAAATCAGGCCTATTCCCTATATAGTGCACTACTTTTCCCAGGGCCCATAGGGAAAAGGGTGCACTACACAGGTAATAGGGAGCCATTTGGGAGGCAGACCTTATTTCAGTGGTGAAGAGAGGCTTGTTCTTATTTATTTGTGACTGGAGAGAAGAGGAGGGATCTGACAGGAGGACTGTCTGAATGACTTCAGCCTGGGTGGAAAGACTAGAGACCAGCTCTTTATCATAGTGACAACACCTCCACTACATACCACTGTCTGCTCTGCAACACTGCCCTGTGTGTGTGTGTGTGTGTGTGTGTGTGTGTGTGTGTGTGTGTGTGTGTGTGTGTGTGTGTGTGTGTGTGTGTGTGTGTGTGTGTGTGTGTGTGTGTGTGTGTGTGTGTGTGTGTGTGTGTGTGTGCGGAGTGCGCCTATCTGTGTGTGTTTGAGCCTGTGTGTGTTTGAGCCTGTGTGTGTGTGTGTTTGAGCCTGTGTGTGTTAGAACCTGTGTGTGTGTGTTTGAGCCTGTGTGTGTTTGAGCCTGTGTGTCTGTGTGTGTTTGAGCCTGTGTGTGTTTGAGCCTGTGTGTCTGTGTGCGTTTGAGCCTGTGTGTGTTTGAGCCTGTGTGTGTTTGAGCCTGTGTGTGTTTGAGCCTGTGTGTGTGTTTGAGCTTGTGTGTGTTTGAGCCTGTGTGTGTTTAAGCCTGTGTGTCTGTGTGTGTTTGAGCCTGTGTGTGTTTGAGCCCGTGTGTGTGTGTTTGAGCCTGTGTGTGTTTGAGCCTGTGTGTGTGTTTGAGCCCGTGTGTGTTTGAGCCTGTGTGTCTGTGTGTGTTTGAGCCTGTGTGTGTTTGAGCCTGTGTGTCTGTGTGTGTTTGAGCCTGTGTGTGTGTTTGAGCCTCTGTGTGTGTTTGAGCCTGTGTGTGTTTGAGCCTGTGTGTGTTTGAGCCTGTGTGTGTGTGAGCCTGTGTGTGTGTGTGAGCCTGTGTGTGTGTGTGAGCCTGTGTGTGTGTGTGTGTGAGCCTGTGTGTGTGTGTGTGTGTGTTTGAGCCTGTGCATGTGTTTGAGCCTGTGTGTGTGTGTGTGTGAGCCTGTGTGTGTGTGTGTGTGTGTGTGTGTGTGTGTGTGTGTGTGTGTGTGTGTGTGTGCGCGTGTGTGTGTGTGTGTGTGTGTGTGTGTGTGTGTGTGTGTGTGTGTGTGTGTGTGTGTGTGTGTGTGTGTGTGTGTGTGTGTGTGTGAGTGTGTGTTTGACTTGTGTGTGTTTAAGCCTGTGTGTGTGTGTGTGTGTGTGTGTGTGTGTGTGTGTGTGTGTGTGTGTGTGTGTGTGTGTGTGTGTGTGTGTGTGTGTGTGTGTGTGTGTGTGTGAGAGAGCCTGTGTGTGTGTGTGTGTGTGTGTGTGTGTGTGTGTGTGTGTGTGTGTGTGTGTGTGTGTGTGTGTGTGTGTTTGAGCCTGTGTGTCTGTGTGTGTGTGAGCCCCTCTCCTCTCCACCTGTTGAGTCTGGGTGCTCCTGGGATGTGTGTTTCCTGCTGGCAGAACTAAACCAGGCGTAACGGCACTATCAATGTTTAAGAGACACTGACATGCTTTATTCATTCCTCCTTTACTCGCTGCATTGTCTCTGACATACATATGTTATCATTATAACTGCCCTGAATAAATCATACTGAGAAATAGTCTTCTTTCACAAGATGAATTAAACAGAGGCTATTGGGGGGGAAAGCACATTAGTCACAATCCTTCCAACACTCCAGTCTTACAGGATTTGTTACAACAATCAGAGACAGCCTTCAGAGACAGAGCTGTTGAATGTAATGTACTGTGTAGTTCACTACAGTCTCAATTCAAACACTCTCTTTGGACTCACTCTGGATACCATAATGTTTCAATTTAGAGCACAAACGGGGACTGTCCCAAGCCGTTGCATGTCTCAGGAGCTGAATTATCTGCTAGAAACTTTAAAAAAAACCACTGCACAATACAGAGATAATAGTCTGGATGAAACAACATGTTCTCTGGTTATGTATGCCTTTCTGACTCCATTTAGTGTGTGTAGTGAAGATGGTTGGATGTAGCTGAGTTGCCCAGGACTAAAGCCCTGGAGGCCCCAGAGTAGTAGAAACACATATTGCTGCTGTTTGGCAGCTACACACAGTGGGAGTGTGATGGCGGAGTTGTTACAGCTTTGTGAGAATGCATTCCATTAGCACTAACACACTGATGGGTCCAGTTAGCGTGTCGGAATCCAGCAGAGATCCACACACACTGTGACACACACACACCACACACTTATCTGTAATTAAAGCGACGTCGCTGCCTTAACGAGGCGGATGTCACAAGCATTTTCTTTCACCGGTCTCTCGATTTTTTCACTCGCCTTTCTGAAAACGTGCATTGACTGATTGCCGATCCAGTTTCACTTTACTCCTATTACACCGTTTCAACTGTTGCCTCTCAATGCGTAGTGCTCCTCGTATTGCGACTATCTACTGGTGTGAAACATAGTCTCAGCTGTACTATCCTGACTGTTGCGGAACAAATATTAGTAATGATGAAAAATGATTTGTGGGAATTTCTGTAGCCTGTTTTTTTCTCCTTCTAAACATGTTTCTGGAGTGTATGCTGTGTGGTGCGGCAGTATTAAGATGTATACAGGACTAATTACTGATTAGTATCACAGCATTGAGCAGCCCAGTCATTCAGCAGCCCTCCCTGTAATCTTATCAGTGTTTAATAAGTGTCACTGCATCACATCGCATCCTCCCTCCTCCCTTGCTCCCATTCCCGAGCACAGCTACCCTGCCCCCCTGCCCCGTTAGCTTTAGGACGAGCACCCGCCCGCTCACTTACCGGGAGAGGGGGAGAAGAAAGAGACACACTGTATGTGCGCACTCCCCGCTCTTTAAAGTGAGCTGCTTTGAACACATCACTTAAATGTAATTTAGTGTTTTATTTGAGATTTATTCAGAATTAAGCATAGCCTAATAAACAAAGCATGCTTTTCCTGTACGTTCCAATAAAGCGAGCGCATTTCACGGCGCTCCTGACAACGCCGACTTCAAAAAGGCCAACGTGGGGCAATGAATGAATGCAAGGATAAGGAAGCTAGAGCATAACGATTAGCATGGTACTCTGCTTATCTCTGTCTACTGTAGATGTGCCTATGTCTATATGCATAGCAGACAGCAGCAGTATCCTGTCACTTTGGCTAATTAACTCCTTCCCCTTTAAACAACAAAGTGGCGTCTACTTCAAACCGTTCTGGCATATTGAACTGACATAAATGCCTTATGAGTATTTATAATGAAAAGGGATTTCGAAGGTAACGATTGACATTGTTAATATCTCCCCATTTGGAAAATCCTGGTTACTCTACCCTTAGTATGGACATGTCTGGGGTGGTAGTTCAGGGATTGGTTTGGGTGATAGGCCTAAATGTTGTGCTCAACACATTTATATGGTGTGATACACATAGGTCTTGGTGTTGTAATGGAAATCTTTACATTTTGTGGTCAGAGAGTACACTGAGTATACAAAACATTAAGAACACCTGCTCTTTCCATGACAGACTGACCAGGTGAATCCAGGAGAAAGCTATGATCCCTTATTGATGTCACTTGTTAAATCCACTTAAATCAGTGGAGGGGGTGTTAATATTTGGTACACTCAGTGTATGTTTTATATACAACCTGCTGTAGCCATACACTGATTAAAATAAATGCAGAAAAAAAATGAAAATGTTGAAATGATTGGAGGGACAGTAGAGTACAGGAGTACAGCATACCACCTCCAGGACACAGAGGGAAACTGCACAGCACTTCGTTTCTCACCAGGTTTCTCTGTCCTCTTTCGGATATTGTCTGTGCACCGGGTTTGGTTTATTGCTTTTTTTCTGACCAATGTGATATGACCAGTGTGTATCACTACAAATTAGTGGTGGCAGCCCCAAAGTCATAACGTTGAGCACAAGGAAACATACTGTACATACAAACAATCACATGTACTGTCTTATAGGGTACAAGTACACTAACATGTACAAACCCCTGTCCCCACCCCTATGACCCACAGACACACACACACACACACACACACACACACACACACACACACACACACACACACACACACACACACACACACACACACACACACACACACACACACACACACACACACACACACACAGGTGGGGCTGGTTTGTCTTTGTCTTGAGGCTCCAGTCCAGTCTCAACCAGCAGCAGGTAAAGTTTCTGCAAAGGATGGCCTGAGGGCAGTCTTTGCTGCTCAGTGTTCAATGCTGTTTGAAGCCCTCTGACTGAAATGTATATATTCCCAGGATCACTCATTGAGTTAGTTTTTTCCATTAACCTATTGATACTACCTGCATTGCACAGGCATTTACATGAAACATTGATTCTTCCTGACACTTTCTATATGTTAGAATTGGAGAAGTGCACTGCATTGTCTCCATACTGAGTGACTACCCCTTCTAATGTTATTCTCAGTTTTCATCATTGATCGGTACTTTGTTCAGTGCTCCCTTCACTATTGACATTTTTATGGATATAAATTAATGTTTGATTTAATTGTGATGACAATATCAGTGCATTTTTAAATGCATGGGTGCTGTTTAGTTGCCAGGAATCAATTATTATGGTCCTATTTCTAAAGTTTCTGGCCTAGCTAAAATATTAGAAGATCTTTGTTATCTTTGAAATGTATTGTAAATGTACATAAGTTGGTTTTAGACCAGGTCATAGCACTATATCCGCTGCATCCCTAGTTATAAATGATGTGGTTAACTGTATGGATAAAAGGCAACATTGTGCTGCCCTCTTCATTGACATGTCGAAGGCTTTCCATACTGTTGATCACTCACTGCTAATTCAGAGGCTTTCCTCAATTGGCCTAGACCAGGCTGCATGTAAATGGTTAAAAATTACTTGACAGATAGAATTCAATGTTTATCTACTGATGGTGGTAAATCAGGTTTCCTGGATATTATGTAAGGTGTCCCGCAGGGGTCCATTCTCGGTCCTGTACTTTTACTGTTTACTTAAACAATGTCGACTTGTCTGTCAATTTTTTTAACTTGCACTTGTATGCCAGATACTGTTGTGTATGCTATTGCCCCTACGATTGAGCAGGCTCTATCTGAACAACAGTTTGCCTTCATTTTATCACAGAAAAACTTTATTGACCTGAAATTAGTACTGAATGCAGGTAAAACTAAGTATATGTTGTTCTCTAGAGCACATAAAAATAACTCTTAGGATTTGAGCATACTGTATGTACTTTGGATGGTGTCCATATAGATCATGTCCCCGCTTACAAATATATAGGTATCTGGATAGATGAAAATATGTCTTATTGATGAGTTAGTCAAAAAGCTGAGAATAAAAATGGTCTTCTTCTATATAAATAGCTAGGTCCTGGGTCTTGCTAAAAATGAGTTAGTCAACATTCCTATCAGTCCTAGGCTATGGTGAAAGCATTTATATGAATGCAGCTGCCACTTCATTAAAGCCTTTTGTTTCAGTTTTATCATAACGCTTTATTACGGGTGACAATTTTTGTACTCATCACTTCAGTCTCTACCAGAAAGATTGTTGGCCCTCTTTGATGTCGTGTACAGTGCATTCGGAAAGTATTCAGACCCCTTGACTTTTTCCACATTTTGTTATGTATGTTGCCTTATTCTAAAATGGATTAAATCGTTTTTTCCCTCTCACCAATCTACACACAATACCCCATAATGACAAAGCAAAACTTTTGTATTCAGACCCTTTACTCAGTACTTTGTTGAAGCACCTTTGGCAGCGATTACAGACCTGAGTCTTCTTGTGTATGACTCTACAAGCTTGGCACGCCTGTATTTGGGTAGTTTCTCCCATTCTTCTCTGCAGATCCTCTCAAGCTCTGTCAGGTTGGATGGGGAGTGTCGCTGCACAGCTATTTTCATTTCTCTCCAGAGATGTACGATTGGGTTCAAGTCCGGGCTCTGGCTGGGCCATTCAACGACATTCAGAGGCGTGTCCCAAAGCCACTCCTGCGTTTTTTTGGCTGTGTGCTTAGGGTCATTGTCCTGTTGAAAGGTGAACCTTCACCCCAGTCTGAGGTCCTGAGCACTCTGGAGCAGGTTTTCATCAAGGATCTCTCTGTACTTCGCTCTGTTCATCTTTCCCTCAATGCTGACTAGTCTCCCAGTCCCTGCCGCTGAAAAACATCCCCACAGCAGGATGCTGCCACAACCATGCTTCACCTTAGGGATGATGCCAGGTTTCCTCCAGACATGACACTTGGTATTCAAGCTAAAGAGTATGATCATGGTTTCATCAGACCACAGAATCTTGTTTCTCATAGTCTGAGAGTCATTTAGGTGCCCTTTCAAATCAAATCAAATGTTATTGGTCACATACACGTGTTTAGCAGATGTTATTGCGGATGTAGCGGATTGCTTGTGTTTCTAGCTCTGACAGTGCAGTAATATCTAACAAGTAATATCTAACAATTTCACAACATATACTCAATACATACAAATCTAAGTAAAGGAATGGAATTAAGAATATTAAAATAAATGGATGAGCAATGTCAGAGTGGCATAGACTAAGATACAGTAAAATAGAATAGAATAGAGCATATACATATGAGATGAGTAATGCAAAATATGTAAACATTATTATAGTGACCAGTGTTCCATTTATTAAAGTGGCTAGTGATTTCAAGTCTATGTATATAGGCAGCAGCCTCTAATGTGCTAGGGATGACTATTTAACAGTCTGATGGCCTTGAGATAGAAGCTGTTTTTCAGTCTCTCGGTCCCAACTTTGATGCACCTTTACAGACTTCGCCTTCTGGATGATAATTGGGTGAACAGGCAGTGGCTCGGGTGATTGCTGTCCTTGATTATCTTTTTGGCCTTCCTGTGACATTGGGTGCTGTAGGTGTCCTGGAGGGTAGGTAGTTTGCCCCCGGGGATACATTGGGCAGACCGCACCACCCTCTGGAGAGCCTTGCGGTTACGGGCGGTGCAGTTGCCATACCAGGAGGTGATACAGCCCGACAGGATGCTCTCAATTGGGCATCTGTAAAAGTTTGTGAGTGTTTTAGGTGACAAGCCAAATTTCTTCAGCCTTCTAAGGTTGAAGAGGCACTATTGCGCCTTCTTCACCACACTGTCTGTGTGGGTGGACCATTTCAGTTTGTCAGTGATGTGTACAGAGGAACTTGAAGCTTTCCACCTTCTCCACTGCGGTCCCGTCAATGTGGATAGGGGGGTGCACCCTCTGCTGTTTCCTGAAGTCCACGATCATCTCCTTTTTTTTGTTGACGTTGATTGAGAGGTTATTTTTCTGGCACCACACTCCCAGGACCTCACCTCCTCCCTGTAGGCTGTCTCGTCATTGTTGGTAATCAAGCTCACTACTGTTGTGTCGTCTGCAAACTTGATGATTGAGTTGGAGGCGAGCTCGGCCACGCAGTCATGGATGAACAGGGAGAACAGGAGGGGGCTGAGCACGCACCCTTGTGGGGCCCCAGTGCTGAGTTTCAGCGGAGTGGAGGTGTTGTTTCCTACCTTCATCACTTGTGGGTGGCCTGTCAGGAAGTCCAGGTCCCAGTTGCACAGGGCGGGGTTCAGACCCAGGGCCTCGAGCTAAATGATGAGCTATTGGGTACTATGGTGTTGAATGCTGAGCTATAGTCAATGAACAGCATTCTTACATAGGAATTCTTGTGCAGTGCGATGGCGATTGCATCGTCTGTGGATCTATTGGGTTGGTGAGTAAATTGAAGTGGGTCTAGGGTGACAGGTAAGGTAGAGGTGATATGATTCTTGACTAGTCTCTCAAAGCACTTGATGATGACAGAAGTGAGTGCTACGGGGCGATAGTCATTTTGTTCAGTTACCTTTGCTTTCTTGGGAACAGGAACAATGGTGGCCATCTTAAAGCATGTGGGGACAGCAGACTGGGATAGGGAGAGATTGAATATGTCCGTAAACACACCAGCTAGCTGGTCTGCGCATGCTCTGAGGACGCGGCTGGGGATGCCATCTGGGCCGGCAGCCTTGCAAGGGTTAACATACTTAAATGTCTTCCTCACATCAGCCATGGAGAAGGAGAGCCCACAGTCCTTGGTAGTGGGCCGCATCGGTGGCACTGTGTTATCCTCAAAGAGGGCGAAGAAGGTGTTTAGCTTATCCGGAAGCAAGACGTTGGTGTCCACGAAGTGGCTGGTTTTCCTTTTGTAGTCCGTGATTGTCTATAGACCGTGCTTCTCGTGATTGTCTATAGACCGTGCTTCTCGTGTCTGAGCCATTGAATTGCGACTCCACTTTGTCTCTATACTGACGTTTTGACTGTTTGATTGCCTTGCGGAGGGAATAACTACACTGTTTCTATTCTGCCATATTCCCAGTCACCTTGCCATGGTTAAATGCGATGGTTCGCGCTTTCAGTGTTGCGCGAATGCTGCCATCCATCCACGGTTTCTGGTTAGGGTAGGTTTTCATAGTCACAGTGGGTACAACATCTCCTATACACTTCCTGATAAACTCAGTCACCGTATCAGTATATTCATCAATATTATTACCGGAGGCTACTCTGAACATATCCCAGTCCGTGTGTTCAAAACAATCTTGAAGTGTGGATTCCGATTGGTCAGACCAGCATAGTCCTTAGCACGGGTACTTCCTGTTTGAGTTTCTGCCTACAGGAAAGCAGGAGCAAAATGGACTTGTGATGAGATTTGCCAAAAAGAGGGAGGGGGAGGGACTTGTAGGCATCCCAGAAGTTGGAGTAGCAGTGTTTTAGCAGCACAAGTTCTACAGTCAATGTGTTGATAGAACTTCGTCAGTCTTTTTCTCAAATTTGCTTTGTTAAAATTCCCAGCTATAAAAATTACGGCCTTAGGATATCTGGTTTCCAGTTTGCATAAAGTCCAGTGAAGTTCTTTGAGGGCCGTCGTGGTATCGGCTTGAGGGGGGATATACATGGCTGTGACTATAACCGAAGATAATTCTCTTGGGATGTAATACGATCGGCATTTGATTGTGAGGTATTCTAGTTTGGGTGAACAAAAGGACTTGAGTTCCTGTATGTTATCACAATCACACCATGAGCCGGTAATCATGAAACATACACCCCCGTCCTTCTTCTTCCCGGAGAGATATGTATTCCTGTCTGAGCGATGAACTGAAAACCCGGACTCAGACAGTATATCCCGAGAGAGCCATTTTTCTGTGAAACAGTATGTTACAATCCATGATGTCTCTCTGGAAAGAAATCCTCGCCTTGAGCTCGTCAACTTTATTATCCAGAGACTGAACATTAGCGAGTAATATACTCGGAAGCGGTGGGCGGTGTGCGCGCCTCCTAAGTCGGACTAGAAGAACACTCCGAGTACCTCTCCTCTGCCGACGGTGTTTTGGGTTGGCCTCCAGAATCAGTTCAATTGCCCTGCAGGGAGTGAACAAAGGATCCGATTCGGGAAAGTTGTATTCCTGGTCATAATGCTGGTAGTGCTGGTGAGTTAATGCCACTCTGAATTCCAATAGTTCTTCCCGGCTGTATGTAATAACACAAACCATTTTCTGGACTAATAATTTAAGAAATAGAACATAAAAAAACGAAATACTGCAAAGATTCCTAAAAGCTAGAAGCACAGCAGCCCTCTCTGTCAGCGCCATTTTCAGTTGGAAAACTCCAAGCAGGCTGTCATGAGCCTTTTACTGAGGAGTGGCTTCCGTCTGGCTCTACCATGAAGGCCTAATTGGTGGAGTGTTGCAGAGATGGTTGTCTTTCTGGATGGTTCTACCATCTCCAAAGAGGAACTCTGGAGCTCTGTCAGGGCGACCATCAGGTTCTTGGTCACCTCGCTGACCAAGGCCATTCTCCTGCGATTGCTCAGTTTGGCTGGGTGGCCAGCTCTAGGAAGAGTCTTGGTGGTTCCAAACTTCTTCCATTTAAGAATGATGGAGGGCAATGTGTTCTTGGGGACCTTCAATGCTGCAGACATGCTTTGTTACCCTTCCCCAGATCTGTGCCTCGACACAATCCTGTTTCTGTGCTCTACGTACAATTCCTTTGACCTCATGGCTTGCTTTTTGCCCTGATATGCACAGTCAACTGTGGAACCTTGTGTGTGCCTTTCCAAATCATGTCCAATCAACTGAATTTACCACAGGTGGACTCCAACAAGTTGTAGAAACATCTCAAGGATGATCAATGGAAACAGGATGCACCTGGGCTCAATTTCGAGTCTCATAGCAAAGGGTCTGAATACTTGTGTAAATAAGGTATTTCTGTTTTTTTATTTTTAATACATTATAAAAAATTCTAAAAAACAGTTTTTCACTTCTTTGTCATTATGGGGTATTGTGTGTAGATTGATGAGGAAAACAATTAATTGAATACCTTTTAGAATAAGGCTGTAATGTAACAAAATGTGGAAAAAGTCATGGGGTCTGAAAACTTTCCGAATGCACTGTAAATTGATATGTTTTCATTTATAAAGCCCTTTAACAAAAAGTGCCACTGTACCTAACATCATTACTAAACTTTAGACATACTAGTTAAGACACCCGGTCTCAGGGATGGCTAACTCTGGAAATTCCTTTGGTCTCTCCAGAGTTAGGTAAATCAGCTTTTAGTTTTTTTGTACCTTATATGTTTGTTTTTTATGACTGTGTTTTTCATTCTTTTTGCTTGCATTTTGTATTTATATTTTGATGTGTGTATTTTCTGTAATTTATGTTATTAAGTTTACTGAAAAACATAATATATATTTTCATGGACTGTATATAGTAGAGTTATACTGTTAATGCATTATTAGCTTTTTCTTTTTGCTGTACCAATACTGTAAGTATACACGTGTGTCTCACTATGTGTTTTCTTGTGTGTATTTATGTAATATATCTCTGTGGTTGTGTGTTTGAAGAAATAGTATGTTGCACCAGTCTGTGTGTGTACGTGTGTGTGTTGCGCCAGTGTGTTTGTGTGACCGTCTGCCTGTGTGTGTGTGTCTAGTGTAGAGAGTGGGGGGTCGAAGGAGGTAGGCTGATGATCTCGGGCTGATTTCTCCCTCTAAGTGTGCAGGATCTGCTTGGCATGCTCTGTGTCTCCCCTCTCGCTGCTATAGGCTCTGCTGGCTATAGCTTGTGGCGCTCCCAGTGGAGAAGGCTTTTTCCACTAACAAAATGCAAAATACAAAATTAATAAAAACACCCTTTGAAACTGACAAACATGCCTCAGGCAAATATTGGCCCGCCGGCTGCTTAAAATTTAATCAGTATTTTTATTTATTTATTTAATTTCCACAGCCATGCTCATCTTTTTAATAACACACTGCAGAGACTGTCTGTGTATAAAGTTTCCCTCTGTCAAGAATGACATGTTTAATGGGTCCTGTCAGTTCATGGATTCTCACTCCCGGGGGACAGCTAGCTAATAAAATAAGCATGTTTGTTTTATCTCTTAACCTTAGTCCTTGCCCTTTTCTAAGATATGTTTGCTCTTTGGTCCTCTCCTCTGCGTAATGCATGCCTCCCTGTACATGATCATATCAGAAGAAACAGTACACTTGCAATGCTATACTCAGATATGGCCAAAATCAATATTACAGCCTTGTTACAATTGTCTTACATTGTGTTTTAGTGTGTATTCAAGACGAACAGGAGTGACTAAAATGGTAGGATTGTTGACAGAGGAAAGCAAACAGAGCGTAGCTCAATCCCCAGATCTCTGCCAAACTGCTGTAATATTCATGCTCTCATTCATAATTTAATTATATTAACACGACTTGCAGTGTTGGCCATGACAGTCAAACTCTCATCTGGGTGTCAATCACTACTAGAACACTATCCTAAAGCCAGGAGTAGTGCAACAAAGACAGACAGACAGCATCAGGAAATGTTTGAGCAAGTTGATGCCCCCCCCCAAATCAGCAAGATCATGAGTGAATGGAATAACGTAATAGTACTTTCAAGTATTTCCATGTCCAGCCACCACTCATTCACATCACCACATAATACGGTACATGAGAACACATGAGTACACTTCAGAATCTGAACTGCAGGTCTCTTTAACAATAAAATCACTAATGATTATATGTGAAGCAGCCTTTTTATGTAATGGCTTCATTTAAATAAAAATAGATCTTCTGAAACAACCAATGTTTTTTATTTTTTATTTCCTCTTTTGTACTGTGCATTTCATGTAAACCGCCCAGCCTCTTGTCCTTACACATAAGTGCATCTCTCTTTGAGATAAATTCTGCATGGCAGGTTTTTCTCCTCCGTGTAAAAAGCTTCCAGTTTTGTGCTACTTCCTCCTCTTCCACAGTAACTTTCTTAGTTATTAATTGAGATGATGAGAGTCAATGCTTTCAGCGGAAAAGTAGCCCAAGACAAGACATACTTGAAGTTCTGAGGCATAAATATTAACGATCAATATATTATGCATATTATTCTTTAAATACCACATCAAATGTGGTTTTTGTGAGTAAATCTTAATTTTGCATATGCTTTTAAGTAATATACATTAAATAATAATTGCCATTAAATTGATGGCAGAGGCAGCTTTGGTTCTGTCAATCAAACTGTCGCAAACCCACTACCATTTCTGTCTCTCATCACTTCTGGCTGTCTGGGCGTCATTGTTCGCTCAGAATCAGCAGTTCCTCTCTGGCACTTTAACTCTGGAACACAGTCAGAGCAGGTTATAGACGTCATTCAAAGTAACGTAGCCTATATTCCAACAAAAAGTTAACTGCAATTTTCAAGCAATGCAATATTCACCAGTGTTGAAAAGGGTATGGACCGGAGGATAAAAATAGACATTTTCTGCACCGGTGATAGTTGAGTAGTTACAGTATGTCTCTATGATTCAGTATGGACAAGAACCCAAGCTGTGTTTCTGTGGCTTTCTTACTCTCCTCTCTTTAATCAAACAGCCTCCTGGTTCAGGTTGACATGCAGGGCCTCAGAACAATGTTGTGTGCATCCAGACCATTCAGAGCAAAGAGAGACACTTACTGACTTGAGCAGGTTTATAATAAAACAGTATGAAACACAGCCCTGTGGCCCTCTGGGAGGAGTAGCACAATGACAGGCACATAGAATGGTAAATGATAGCCAGGAGATACCACAGAAAAGCAACGATCATGTTTCCTGTGTTTGCCAAAGCCCCTGTTCACCCATGGAGGCTCAAAGCCTCCCAAACAGCCTGCTAATCCACGCTAACGTCTCTTAACGGGAGGGGAACACCCGCTCCCCTCTCCGCACCCCTCCTGTAGCTCAGCCATGGAAGTCTTTAAGGGGAGGATGGCTTTGATGTGAGCAATTTCTAAGACTAATTATACAAACAGGATAATAACAATGAAGAGTGTGAGCTGTCTGTGTGTTTACCCTCCCTCTGTTTACATCAGCGGCAGCTCCTTGAGCCATACACACACACACACACACACACACACACACACACACACACACACACACACACACACACACACACACACACACACACACACACACACACACACACACACACACACACACACACACACACACACACACACACACACACACACACACACACACACACACACACACACACACAGAGCTAATTCTCAGTTGTTTCTTTCTGCAAATCATAACAACAACAAACAACAATAAAAGCCTGACATCAAGGAGAGAAATCATTATGCGTAGTTAAAAGTCCTAAAAGGCATAATGTCTCTGTTCTGACTTCCTCCTCACTGGCTTCTTCCTGGATTTAGTTGATATGGATGTTGGAGTTCTGCATAGCTGCAGGACAATGCTAGTATTATCATGCCAACATTGTCCCGTGGGTAATAGATCTGGTTGTTTTCATGTTGATACTGTATGTGTGCATTCATATGCTCTGTGGTTCATCACCTAAATTGTCTCTCATGTCATTATTTCCTCTCCACAGTGTAGGTGGTTGGTTGATTGTACTGTGACTCAGGTCAGATCTGTTGGAAGTTCTTCTTTCCCTTTTAAAGGCCTCGATTGAAAGGTCTGAGATAACAAGCTCTTTTTCTCTCTGACGTTGGTTTGAATTCTTGTAAAGAATACAAAACCTCAGATGTACTTTGAGAAGTCAGGACAACGGTAGTAAATATTTTATTTGAAACATCGCTTTTTTGTCCAACTGACTAGAAATGGATGGCATGAATTCACCCTTCATTCAGTGGCTAGCTATTAGACGTCTATTTCGCCTCATGCATTAGCAGCACATTCATTTTGGAATCACAGCACTCTTCTGATCCAAATAATGAGCCTTTAATTATTGACAGCAGATTAATTTTTAACAAAGGTGCTGGGGTTTCACTTGGTTGGCCTTATATGGAGAAGTATTAGGGAAGACATGCAGTGTCCATGACCCAGATCCCCCCTCCCCTCCTCCCACTGAACACTGGCCCAGCTCTCCTCTCAGCTCTCCTCTCAGATCTCCTCTCAGCTCTCCTCTCAGCTCTCCTCTCAGCTCTCCTCTCAACTCTCCTCTCAACTCTCGTTCCAGCTCTCCTCTCAGCTCTGCTCTCAGCTCTCCTCTCAGCTCTCCTCTCAGCTCTCCTCTCAGCTCTCCTCTCAGCTCTCCTCTCAGCTCTCCTCTCAGCTCTCCTCTCAGCTCTCCTCTCAGCTCTCCTCTCAGCTCTCCTCTCAGCTCTCCTCTCAGCTCTCCTCCCAGCTCTCCTCTCAGCTCTCCTCTCAACTCTCGTTCCAGCTCTCCTCTCAGCTCCCCTCTCAGCTCTCCTCTCAGCTCTCCTCTCAGCTCTCCTCTCAGCTCTCCTCTCAGCTCTCCTCTCAGCTCTCCTCTCAGCTCTCCTCTCAGCTCTCCTCCCAGCTCTCGTCCCAGCTCTCCTCTCAGCTCTCCTCTCAGCTCTCCTCTCAGCTCTCCTCTCAGCTCTCCTCCCAGCTCTCCTCTCAGCTCTCCTCTCAGCTCTCCTCTCAGCTCTCCTCTCAGCTCTCCTCTCAGCTCTCCTCTCAGCTCTCCTCTCAGCTCTCCTCTCAGCTCTCCTCCCAGCTCTCCTCTCAGCTCTCCTCTCAACTCTCGTTCCAGCTCTCCTCTCAGCTCTCCTCTCAGCTCTCCTCTCAGCTCTCCTCTCAGCTCTCCTCTCAGCTCTCCTCCCAGCTCTCGTCCCAGCTCTCCTCTCAGCTCTCCTCTCAGCTCTCCTCCCAGCTCTCCTCTCAGCTCTCCTCTCAGCTCTCCTCTCAGCTCTCCTCTCAACTCTCGTTCCAGCTCTCCTCTCAGCTCTCCTCTCAGCTCTCCTCTCAGCTCTCCTCTCAGCTCTCCTCTCAGCTCTCCTCTCAACTCTCCTCTCAGCTCTCCTCTCAGCTCTCCTCCCAGCTCTCCTCCCAGCTCTCCTCCCAGATCTCCTCCCAGCTCTCCTCTCAGCTCTCCTCTCAGCTCTCCTCCCAGCTCTCCTCCCAGCTCTCCTCTCAGATCTCCTCTCAGCTCTCCTCCCAGCTTTCCTCTCAGATCTCCTCCCAGATCTCCTCTCATCTCTCCTCTCAGCTCTCCTCTCAGATCTCCTCCCAGATCTCATCTCATCTCTCCTCTCAGCTCTGCTCTCTGCTCCCCCAGAGTGCCCGTACCATGCCAGGGTAAAAGTACAGATGCACAGGGGCATATTCGGTTGTCCACACCAATTTTAACAAATTTTGTGTGAATGCCTATTCCATTACAATCACACAATTCTGTCATCAAAGTTCACTTTTGAAACTGAAAACCGTGTGTAGCCTCAACCAATGACACACCCAGTCCCAATATCAGCTACATTTGTGTGATTTGTCCAGTTCATGTACAGTGCCATATCCTATCATACTTCACTTACAAAATGGAAAAAATGAAGTGATGTCGGATGAAACCAAGTGAAGCTGACGGGTCCCAGATGGGTCAGATACAGTTCTGTCTTTATTTTCTATACAGAACCACAAATCATTGGTATCATTGGCTGTTTGGAGTTGAGCAAACTGAGTTTTTATGGACTGTCTTTGCCAGGCATTGTAGGAGCCCACTTGGAGGCCAGATGAAGATCAAACAGCCTAAAGAACTGCAGGAAAACTCTATACCCAGAGAAAGAGAGAGAGAGAGAGAGAGAGAGAGAGAGAGAGAGAGAGAGAGAGAGAGAGAGGGAGAGAGAGAGAGAGAGAGAGAGAGCGAGAGAGAGAGAGACTGCAGCCACCAGAGAGTCTGCCACTTATCTGTGTCTGTCCCCCTCTGCCTTCAGTCCTTTCCCCTCCCTGAAGACGAGTGGTCCTTAAGATCTCATCTGTTGTGAAATGCTAAAAGGCCCTAAGATACCAGGATGACAGGCCGTGAGAAAAGCAGCATCAGAAGATAAGACTGGTTTCTCTTCTTGTTTTCTGGTCTATAGAAGACATCTCTAGTCACGAGAGAGGCCGGAGGGGGAATTAATGAAGTTTGAGAAGTTGCAGTTTGGAACGCTTATACATACCTGTGTTTAGTGTGTCCCCACTTGCTCCTCCTAAGACAAACAAGGACAGCTGATGTCTATATGTGCAAACAATTTCCTAAAGTGACTCACACTCACATTGTACTGTAAGCCCCAGTTCAGGTCAATCTCCATTAGTCTTGTCTTTTTAAAGGCCCATTGTTTGGATGGAGCTGTCTTGAGCCTAATGATGATAGCCGACCCGCCATGATGAGGACATTCCGCTGTAGCCTCCAGGGCAGCACTTCCATCCCGCTTTGGCTGCTCTCCGCCTTGCAAACGTCTTTAAAATGCCAGTGTTTTACAGTGGAGCTGTGTGTGTAAATCAGGGGCTGGACCGTGACTCCTCTCGGGGCCTGTCCTCACTGTTCCAACTGTTCCAGCTGGGTCCTTTGTAGTGGTACTGTATATCTTCCATTCTAGACCCTGCACTGGAAGTGACCCACACCAGCTGACATCTTAATTCAATCTTTAGGATCCTGTTAAACCTCTTTATTGGGCGGGAGAAATATGGGTTTGTTCTGAAGCCAGGAAGTTCACCAACCTCCCTTTGCTGCATTCCCTCTGCAGAGCCACACACACAACATATTGTATCCATTTTTAGTGGCTTTTGTTGTATGTGTTTTTGCCATAGACACTCATCATTACTATAGTTGTTTGGGCTCTGGGTCTAAACCCCCACCAGCTCTGCTCTGGGTAGGGTGGTTAATGCATCCCAATCCTCCCAGGCCTCACAGCCCCCTGCAATGCCTCTGACAGCTGAGAAATGCCATTATAGACCATAATGAAGAATGAAATCAGTTACACCATCACAGCCACACATGCCCAACATTTAATTTGCACAACTGAAGGTCAGCCTGAATGTTTTTCGGACGATGTTTGTGATCCTGGTGTACAGTATTTGGTTATAAATTAAATCTCTGGGATGATTCTGCATGAACAATATGTAGTTATCAAAGAAAATGCTCCCCTTCCAAAAAGGAAAGGGCGTACAATGTTTCATAAACTTGTGTGTAATGTATGAATGATGTGTGTCTCTACCAACAAGCAGGGAATTGACAAAGGAAACTGATAAGTCATTCAGATTGAAATGAGGTGTGGTGAAAAGGCTGTTTTATTATCCGCTGCCATACTGTCGCACAATGTACAATTAGTCCTCATGCATCACAATGCTCCCGGTAAGACAGAGCACAAATGTTGCTCCAATTTGCGGATCATTTAGTCTTTTCACACGCGTTTCGCCTTTTGATAAAACAGCAGGAATCAAAGCTGGAGGAAGATGAAAACAGAGAGAGGGAAAAAAGTCATGCAAATGACTTTTGTTATTGCACTGTGATTTTTATTTGAATTGTAAGTGATCATTCTGCCTTTTAGTTACAGCTGTCAGCCCTCATTAATGTGCATTATAAATTGCATCAAAGTGCATAAGGCTGCGTGTGATTAATTTATACAGCAGCACTTCATATAGGAGGGAGATGTGCAGGTGTAGCAGGAAGCCTCCTAGCTGCTTAGAGAAGCCTAATGGTTTAGGTTGGGTGGCACTCAGGCTCCTTAACACTCCGTATGCTGTGTGTCAGATCTCTGGCATGTGACAGTCACACAAGCCCTATCTCCATATCTCTCTCAAGACCTGGAGAGAATTATACGCTCATATGCATCCACTAACATGTTGACCAACGTAATTCACATAATAATTTTTCCTTCCTCAATGAGAATCAGTCATGGCCTGATTAGAGTCAATGAGTGATTACCATTTTTAACCTCATGTCATTTCCAATCAACATCTGTAACCAAGGAAAAGTCGGTGTATTAAACATGATTATGGTCTGTTAGTTTTCAGACCTGCCCACACTAAACAATATATATAGTTTACTATAGAATACTATAGTACTTACTAGATAATTATATAGTATTCTGTAGTAAACAGTAGTAAACCGTAGTATACTGTAGAATGCTATAATACACTTTGTAGTATCCCTCAATCATGTGTAGTACTTACTATATAATTTTGTAGGTCTGTTATTTTTTACCCTGTCCTCATCCCCCCATCTATTTACACTGTAGACCTAATGGCAGTTTTTAACAGTGGTTTAATTTCTTAATTTGTTGTGAAACAGGTAATAAAAAGTTGTGTTTTAATTGGCTCTGTACAGCACTAATGGCTGGGGTTTGTTTTTGTGTACAGGGGAGGAGGGCTTACACATTAGCCTATTTGGATGCTCATTATCAAACATTATACTCCTCTACTTCACTGATAATGTTAACCTGTACTGAAGCATGTCTGTATCTTACCTTACCATTCTGCTCTATGGACACAACCCTGAATCATGCACTTCAGCTGCTCTCAAATGACTGCTCAATGTCTTGGTGATGAGTATGTTGGTGAAAGCTGATGTCTGCTGCCTCTCTTGATGCACAACAATGCAGACATGTTTCAATACAGACACTAATGTATACTCATTAAAAGGAGCCAGCGAAGAGCCTCTTGAATTGTTATCAGTAGTTGCATTTTTCGACATGAACACTATCAATCGGCAGACTAATGCTCTGGTCCTTTTCATTATATTTCAATAAAAAATATATAAATACACATTTTTTAAATTTGGGATGATGGCTTATAGAACTTTATTTTCAATAGAACAGAGAATACTGAAAATATCAATGTTCACTCATTTTGCACTCCTAATGGCCTTGTATACCCATAGGAGCGGATCAATATAATTCAACCATATTGTGTATATAAAGTATTAAGCTGTAGTTTGGGCATCTCAGCGTGATAGATGTGGAGGTCTCCCTGTGTTGTCCTCTGATTAAACCCTGTCTCTTCTATCCCTCCTATTCAGCAACACCAACCCATTTCCTCCTCTGAGGCCTCTCAGAAAGCAGGAGGGATTCAAACGAACATGTCAAAAACCCTCTCAGCAAAGACCAGGTTCACCATCTCGTGTCTGGGTTAGTTTGGGCCCTGGTCCAGCCTGTTTAAAACAGAGGGGCATTGTTGCTTCCCATTTATCTGAAACAGAATAAGCAGCAACCCAATTCCCTCTACCTCCCAGTCCCTGCACACCCAGCCCATTCTTGTTACATTAAAGGAGAACCTGTGAATGTGCTCTCAGAGTGAGATGTTTTCGGCTAACATCAAGCCGCTAATGATTTTAATGAGAGCTCCTTCTAGATTCATCTTTTTTTCATAGAGTACATCACACAGTAAAACAAAATCAATAAGTAACATTAATTAGAGGCCTTTCAGAGGTCTTCTGCTGCATTTTCTTCTCTTTTTCCCCTCGGCCTTGCCAGATGAGCGGCGATGTGCTGTATTTAAACCAAGGTATTTGACATTTAGATGCAAGAGGAGCTGAGGAAAACAGGACCAAACACAGGGACAGTTTTTGACAGGTCTTTGTCACACAGGAGAGAAGAAAGGGACTGGCTGTGAGATGCTACTTTGAAAAAATTTGTAATGAAAAATTTAAGCGACAAGAGAGAAGAGGAGGGAGGGGTTTAGGGGGGCAAGCGTAGCCATTCATTTGCCTCTGCATACATTAGGGGGTGTAATTCAAAGGTTTTGCTATGTGTTTTTGTAATTTTGGCTCTAATAAATATCTTAGAGAATTGCTTTGATATTCCAAGATTGTCTGTGTGGCGGGTGGGCATCCATGAAGAGAGAAGGGGGGATAATCAGCTGCCTCCTGGCACTAATGAGAAGGTCATTGCTCTCTAATTATCACAGGCAGCTAGGCCTCAGCCCTTCAAAGGGCCCCAGGAACACACACGCGCACAGACAATGCTCTCTCTCTGAGGGCGCGTACGCATACATGCACCCACACACACTGATTCTACTTAGATGTATTTTATTGAACATTTATTTTAACAGGGAGCCATAGAAAATGTATAATTGCATTGTACTGGATAATGTTTCTCATCAACTATTGCCTTTCACATCACTGATGTCTGCTTGACTTGTTTAGCATTTTGTCATCACTCATTGTAACGTCCTGACCAGAGTTCTTATGTGTTTTGCTTGTTTAGTGTTGGTCAGGACGTGAGCTGGGTGGGAATTCTATGTTGTGTGTCTAGTTCGTCTGTTTCTGTGTCCAGCCTAATATGGTTCTCAATCAGAGGCAGCTGTCAATCGTTGTCCCTGATTGAGAATCATATATAGGTGGCTTGTTTTGTGTTGGGGATTGTGGGTGGTTGTTTCCTGTCTTTGTGTTTTGTCTGCACCAGCTAGGACTGTGACGGTTAGTTTGTTTTGTCATTTTGTATAGTGTCTTGTTTTGTGTTAATTAAATAATGGAAAATTACCACGCTGCACATTGGTCCTCAGATCCTTCTCGCCTCTCCTCGTCTGAGGAGGAGGACGACTTAGCCTCTACAGAGTACCTAACCCGGATCCGGGAGCACCCCCCACACCCCCCACACTGATTAGCATCGCTAGCATAGCGTCACAATTAAATAGTAGCATCTAAATATCATTAAATCACAAGTCCAAGACACCCAATGAAAGACACAGATCTTGTGAATAAAACCACCATTTCAGATTTTTTAAATGTTTTACAGGGAAGACACAATATGTAAATCTATTAGCTAAACACGTTAGCAAAATGACACCATTTTCTTACTCCAACAGTTTCTTACTCCATCAGGTGCTATCACCAATTCGGCTAAACTAAGATATTGATAGCCACTAACCAACAAAAAAATTCTTAAGATGACAGTCTGATAACATATTTATGGTATAGCATAGTTTTTTTTTTTAAATGTGCATTTTTCAGGTATAAATCACAGTTCTACATTGCAGCTGCAATCTGATATAGTGCTGATGCAGCTAGAACAATTACAGAGACCAACGTTATATAACTAATTACTTGTCTTAAAACATTTCAGAAAAAATACACAGCGTACAGACATTGAAAGCCCAACATCTGGTGAATCCAAACAATACTTTCAGATTTTTTAAATGTTTTATAGCGAAAACAAAATGTATCGCTAATTAGCATAACCAGGCCAGCCAGAACCGGCTGGACGCGCGCGACCAGTTCACATGCACGACAGATATATGAAATAACATCGTAAATTGGGTCTTACTATTGCTGATCTTTCATCAGAATGTTGATCAAGGTGTCCTTAGTCCTGATGAGTCGTTCAATCCATTCACAATGGCAACTTTCCCTCTTCATTTAGCCTGGGTATTGGTCGACTAGCACGGCTCTGTCCAAAGTTAAAAAACTCACAGAACGGAACACGGCAAAACTCCCGAAAAAATTCTAATAATCTGATTAAACTATATTGAAAAAACATACATTACGGTGATATGGTCACATGTATGAAACAAACTTCGACACGGAGATAGTTTTCATCCGTAACGTCAGCATAACAAAAGACAATGCCACCTCTGAAAACGCGCATCTCAGAAACCGGAAGTTGTCGGTCACGCTAAAGAAATAAGTCTTATTTCACGTCAGTACAAGATAAACAAAAAATTTCTCCTCTGACGTCTTCCAGACACCCAGAGGAAGAAGAAGGAAGTGTCATTCGGGTCATAGGTGGCGTGACCATATATAGGCAGAGCTTTGAAGCGAGCATACACATCTTGCAATCTTTTTCAGGCTCAGGGAAAGTGCTGTGAAATGACCTGTGTTTGACTCAGAGACTCAATTGGAACGGTTTTAGAAACCATAGCTTGTTTTCTATCCAATGCTATATGGTTATATGCATATAGTAACAGCAATAATTGAATAAGAGGCAGTTTAGTCTGTAGAGGCAATTATGCTAATGCGAAATAGCACCCCCTGTATTCTCAAGAAGTTAGACTGCCGTTACACTCATATTTTGATTAAAGTTGTTTTCATTTGTCTCTTACTTCACTCCTTGCTTCAGAAAGAAAATGTATTCATAGCATGTTTTTAAAGTATTAGTATACCTCTGAAATGCAAAATAAGTGTGAAGTTTTGCCTATCACAGCAATTAAACTATGTAAATGATTGAAGTCATGATTGAACTCATGGTGAAATCCCTGAGCAGTTTCCTTCCTCTCCGGCAACTGAGTTAGGAAGGATGCCTGTATCGTTGCAGTGACTCGGTTTATTGATACACCATCAAAAGTGTAATTAATAGCTTCACCATGCTCAAAGGGAAATTCAATGTCATTTTACATTTTTTACCCGTCTGCCAATAGGTGCACTTCTTTGCGAGGCAATGGAAAACCTCCCTGTTTTTTGTGGTTGAATCTATGTTTGAAATTCACTGCTCGACTGAGGGACCTTTTATTTCACCTTTATTTAACTACAAACTGGCCAAGATAAAGCAAAGCTGTTCGACACATACAACAACACAGAGTCACACATGGAATAAACAAACATACAGTCAATAATACATTAGAAAAAGTCTATATACAGTGTGTGCAAATGAGGTAAGATAAGGGAGGTAAGGCAATAAATAGGCCATGGTGGCGAAATAATTACAATATAGAAATTAAACACTGGAGTGATAGATGTGCAGAAGATGAATGTGCAAACGGATGGCACTGGGATAGACTGCATCCAATTTGTTGAGTAGAGTGTTGGAGGCTATATTGTAAATGACATCTCCGAAATCAAGGATCGGTAGGATGGTCAGTTTTACGAGGGTATGTTTGGCAGCATGAGTGAAGGATGCTTTGTTGCGAAATAGGAAGCCGATTCTAGATTTAATTTTGTATTTGAGATGCTTAATGTGAGTCTGAGTTTACAGTCTAACCAGACACCTAGGTATTTGTAGCTGTCCACATATTCTAAGTCAGAACCGTCCAGAGTAGTGATACTGGACGGGCGGGCAGGTGGGGACAGAAATCGGTTGAAGAGCATGCATTTAGTTTTACTTGCATTTAAGAGCAGTTGGAGGGCAAATAAGGAGAGTTAAATGGCATTGAAGCTCGTCTGGAGGTTAGTTAACACAGTGTCCAAAAAAGGGCCAGATGAATACAGAATGGTGTCGTCTGCGTAGAGGTGGATCATTGAATCACCAGCAGCAAGAGCTGCATCATTGATGTATACAGAGAAGAGAGTCGGCCCAAGAATTAAACCCTGTGGCACCCCCATAGAGACTGCCAGAGGTCCGGACAACAGGCCCTCTGATTTGACACACTGAACTCTATCAGAGAAGAAGTTAGTGAACCAGGCGAGGCAGTCATTTGAGAAACCAAGGCTGTCTGCCGATAAGAATGTGGTGATTGACAGAGCCGAAAGCCTTGACCAGGTCTATGAATACGGCTGCACAGTATTGTCTCTTATCGATGGCGGTTATGATATCGTTTAGGACCTTGAGCGTGGCTGAGGTGCACCCATGACCAGCTCTGAAACCAGATTGCATAGCGGAGAAGGTACGATGGGATTCGAAATGGTCGGTAATCTGTTTGTTAACTTGGCTTTCGAAGACCTTAGAAAGGCAGGGTAGGATAGATGTAGGTCTGTAGCAGTTTGAGTCTGGAGTGTTTCCCCTTTGAAGAGGCGGATGACCGCGGCAGCTTTCCAATCTTTGGGAATCTCAGATGATACGAAAGAGAGGTTGAACAGGCTAGTAATAGGGATTGCAACAATTTTGGCAGATAATTTTAGAAAGAGAGGGTCCAGATTGTCTAGCCCAGCTGATGTGTTGGGGTCCAGATTTTGCAGCTCTTTCAGAACATCAGCTATCTGGATTTTGGTGAAGGAGAAATGGGGGAGGCTTGGGCGAGTTGGTGTGGGGGGTGCAGGGCTGTTGACCGGGGTAGGGGTAGCCAGGTGGAAAGCATGGCCAGCCGTAGAAAAATGCTTATTGAAATTCTCAATTATAGTGGATTTAACGGTGGGGACATTGTTTCCTAGCCTCAGTGCAGTGGGCAGCTGGGAGGAGGTGCTCTTTTTCTCCATGGACTTTATAGTGTCCCAGAACTTTTTTGAGTTTGTGCTACAGGATACAAATCTCTGATTGAAAAAGCTAGCCTTGATTTCCTAACTGCCTGTGTGTATTGGTTCCTAACTTCCCTGAAAAGTTGCATATCACGGGGGCTATTCGATGCTAATGTAATACGCCACAGGATGTTTTTGTGCTGGTCAAGGGCATTCAGGTCTGGAGTGAACCAAGGGCTATATATGTTCCTTGTTCTTCATTTTTTGGATGGGGCATGCTTATTTATTTACGATGGTGAGGAAGGCACTTTTAAAGAAATACCAGGCATCCTCTACTGATGGGATGAGGTCAATATCTTTCCAGCATATCCGGGCCAGGTCGATTAGAAAGGCCTGCTCACTGAAGTGCTGTAGGGAGGACTTCCGGCACCGACAGAGATGGCCGCCTCGCTTCACGTTCTAAGGAAACTATGCAGTATTTAGTTTTTTTTACATTGGTACCCCAGGTAATCTTAGGTTTTATTACATACAGTCGGGAGGAACTACTGGATATAAGAGCAACGTCAACTCTCCATCATTACGACCATCACCATCATTACGACCAGGAATACGACTTTTCCAAAGCGGATCCTCTGTTTTGCCCACCACCCAGGACAATGGATCGGATCCCAGCCGGCGAACCAAAACAACGTCGCCGTACAAGGGGCAGACGAAGAGGTCTTCTGGTCAGGCTCCAGGGACGGGCACATCGCACACCGCTCCCGAGCATACTACTCGCCAATGTCCAGTCTCTTGACAACAAGGTTGATGAAATCCGAGCAAGGGTAGCATTCCAGAGAGACATACGAGACTGTAACGTTCTTTGCTTCACGGAAACATGGCTCACTCGAGACACGCTATCAGAGTCGGTACAGCCAGCTGGTTTCTTCACGCATCGCGCCGACAGAAACAAGCATCTTTCTGGTAAAAAGAGGGGCGGGGGGGTATGCCTTATGATTAACAAGACGTGGTGTGATCATAACAACATACAGGAACTCAAGTTCTTCTGTTCACCTGACTTAGAATTCCTCAATCAAATGTCGACCGCATTATCTACCAAGAGAATTCTCTTCGATTATAATCACAGCCGCATTTATTCCCCCCAAGCAGACACATCGATGGCCCTGAACGAACTTTATTTGACTCTATGTAAACTGGAAACCACATATCCTGAGGCTGCATTCATTGTAGCTGGGGATTTTAACAAGGCTAATCTGAAGACAAGACTCCCTAAATTCTATCAGCATATCGATTGTGCTAACAGGGCTGGTAAAACCCTCGATCATTGTTATTCTAACTTCCGCGACGCATATAAGGCCCTCCCCCACCCTCCTTTAGGAAAAGCTGACCACGACTCCATTTTGTTGCTCCCAGCCTATAGACAGAAAATAAAACAGGAAGCTCCCGCGCTCAGGGATGTTCAACGCTGGTCCAACCAATCTGATTCCATGCTTCAAGATTGCTTCGATCACGTGAATTGGGATATGTTCCGCACTGCATCAAACAACAACATTGACGAATACGCTGATTCGGTGAGCGAGTTTATTGCAAGTGCTTCGGCGATGTTGTACCCACAGCAACTATTAAAACATTCCCAAACCAGAAACCGTGGATTGATGGCAGCATTCGCTCGAAACTGAAAGCGCAAACCACTGCTTTTAACCAGGGCAAGATGACCGGAAACATGACCGAATACAAACAGTGTAGCTATTCGCTCCGCAAGGCAATCAAACAAGCTAAGCGTCACTATAGAGACAAATTAGAGTCGCAATTCAATGGCTCAGACACAAGAGGTATGTGGCAGGGTCTACAGTCAATCACGGATTACAAAAAGAAAACCAGCCCCGTCGCGGACCAGGATGTCTTGCTCCCAGACATACTAAACAACTTCTTTGCTCGCTGTGAGGACAATACAGTGCCACTGACACGGCCCGCTACCAAAACCTGTAGACTCTCCTTCACTGCAGCCGACTTGAGTAAAACATTTAAACGTGTTAACCCTTGCAAGGCTGCAGGCCCAGACGGCATCCCCAGCCGCGTCCTCAGAGCATGCGCAGACCAGCTGGCTGGTGTGTTTACGGAC
The DNA here is from genome assembly GCF_029448725.1 of Salvelinus fontinalis. NCBI lineage: Eukaryota > Metazoa > Chordata > Actinopteri > Salmoniformes > Salmonidae > Salvelinus > Salvelinus fontinalis. The sequence continues at coordinate 24,551,510 of NC_074699.1, forward strand.
ATATTCAATCAATCCTTATCCCAGTCTGCTGTTCCCACATGATTCAAGAGGGCCACCATTGTTCCTGTTCCCAAGAAAGCTAAGGTAACTGAGCTAAACGACTAACGCCACGTAGCACTCACTTCCGTCGTCATGAAGTGTTTTGAGAGACTAGTCAAGGACCATATCACCTCCACATATCTGACACCCTAGACCCACTCCAATTTGCTTACCGCCCCAATAGGTCCACAGACGACGCAATCGGAACCACACTGCACACTGCCCTAACCCATCTGGACAAGAGGAATACCTATGTGAGAATGCTGTTCATCGACTACAGCTCAGCATTTAACACCATAGTACCCTCCAAACTCGTCATCAAGCTCGAGACCCTGGAGACCCTGGAGACCCTGGAGACCCTGGGTCTCGACCCCGCCCTGTGCAACTGGGTACTGGACTTCCTGACGGGCCGCCCCCAGGTGGTGAGGGTAGGTAACAACATCTCCACCCCGCTGATCCTCAACACTGGGGCCCCACAAGGGTGCGTTCTGAGCCCTCTCCTGTACTCCCTGTTCACCCAAGACTGCGTGGCCATGCACGCCTCCAACTCAATCATCAAGTTTGCAGACGACACTACAGTGGTAGGCTTGATTACCAACAACGACGAGGAGGTGAGGTCCCTCGGAGTGTGGTGTCAGGAAAATAACTTCACACAACGTCAACAAAACAAAGGAGATGATCGTAGACTTCAGGAAACAGCAGAGGGAGCACCCCCCTATCCACATCGACGGGACAGTAGTGGAGAGGGTAGTACGTTTTAAGTTCCTCGGCGTACACATCACGGACAAACTGAATTGGTCCACCCACACAGACAGCGTGGTGAAGAAGGCACAGCAGCGCCTCTTCAACCTCAGGAGGCTGAAGAAATTCCGCTTTTCACCAAAAGCACTCACAAACCTTTACAGATGGACAATCGAGAGCATCCTGTCGGGCTGTATCACCGCCTGGTACGGCAATTGCTCCGCCCACAATCGTAAGGCTCTCCAGAGGGTAGTGAGGTCTGCACAACACATCACCGGGGGCAAACTACCTGCCCTCCAGGACACCTACATCACCCGATGTCACAGGAAGGCCATAAAGATCATCAAGGACAACAATCACCCGAGCCACTGCCTGTTCACCTCGCTATCATCCAGAAGGCGAGGTCAGTACAGGTGCATCAAAGCAGGGACCGAGAGACTGAAAAACATTTTCTATCTCAAGGCCACCCCTAACATTGAGTGGCTGCTGCCAACATACTGACTCAACTCCAGCCACTTTAATAATGGAAAAATGTATGTAAAAATGTATCACTAGCCACTTTAACTTCTCTGCGCTACGGATCCCTTTAGCGGGATAATTTTCCTAAACAACCGCTGAATTGCAGGGCGCAATATATTACTAACAATATTTATAACAGTGGTGGGCCGTCAGGGCCAGCAAGGCATTCTCTGCTGGCCTAAACATCATCAGAATATAATAATTTTAAAAATATATTTTCCCACAAATATGTATTAAATTATTCCCCAGAGTAAGAGTTATACTCTTCATTTCATAGCTTTCCTCTTGGTTGCACTGCTTCCAACCCCAGGTTGAGATTTGGAGGGCTGGTCTTTATGTTAGATCTTTTATCCAATCATATTCCACCATCATGTGTTGCCAGGGGTCTAAAATCTGCCCTCAGGCTTTCAAAATCAACAGTGCGGGCGCTTGTAGCTTAAAGTGAATCGAAATGAAAATTTAGTGTCAACCAATCAGCTTTAGAGTTGGCTATTGTACGCCTGCTGGCTGGCTCCAGTGTTACACAGGAGCCAGCTAGCAGGCGTAGTGCGTGCACTTCTTTTGATTGGATTACCAATATTGAGAGAGTCCTATGGGCAGGTCTATGCAGATCTAGGAAACTGAATTTGATAAACAAATTAATTCGCGTACTACTAAGCTGTTTTTTCAACCCACAACGGCGGAAGGAGGAGAAGATATCGATTTGGTCGAGGATATAATTATAATGCCATTCTCAAGACGAACTTTTCAAGAAAAGTTAGACATTGTAAGTAGAGGTCGCCCGACGCCGACGCTACAAAGCCTGTCACAGGCGGGAAAGGGGTTTGTTCGCTCGCCACTTTCAAAGTTCCAACTACGAGCGCTATCAATGGCTCACAGGCTCCGAGAAGCATTGCAAACTGTACTGCTGGGAATGCCTATTATTTGCAAGTGATCGATTTGGTGTTTGGAGCCACACTGGCTTTGCAAACTTGAGTTGTCTAACCAAGGCAGCAACGAGACACCAAAGTACGGCTGGGCACTTACAAGCAATGGTGCTTTTGAAAACTTTTGGGGACACCCGAGTGGATCTACAGCTCAACGAACAAGCGCGCAGGACAACGGAGCTGCACAACGAAAAGGTGAAGAAAAATAGGGAAATATTGAAAAGACTCATTGATTGTGTCATGTTTTTGGGTAAACACTGTTTGTCAATTTTTGTCAATTTCAAGGTGACGCAACGCCTGGTTATACTGCGTTTCTGTCTAAATGTATAGTATCCGGAGCCATGGCATCATAATGATGGTAATAAGAGGTGGATTAATTCGGGTGGGACTGTGTAGGACCTCACTGAAGGCCCAGGCCCCAGGCCCACGGCACGGCACTGATTTATAATCATGCAATCACAAGTGAAATATACCAAAACACAGTTTAGCTTGTTGTTAATCAACCTATCGTGTCAGATTTTGAAAATATGCTTTGCAGCGAAAGCTAACCATGTGTATGTGACAAATAAAATAGGATTTGATTTGATTTGTTTGACAGTGATGAGGGGTGGTCGTTTGACCGCAGAACCATTACGGATGCAGGCAATGAGGCAGTGATCGCTGAGATCTTGGTTGAAGACAGCAGAGGTGTATTTGGAGGGCAAGTTGGTTAGGATGTGTTTACGGATTTGAGGATTTGTACCTGGTAGGTTCATTGATAATTTGTGTGAGATTGAGGGCATCAAGCTTAGATTGTAGGATGTGTTAAAACTTCTTATGGCTGCAAGCCCGAGGCCGGCCACAATATGACAACAGCCACTTCAAGTGCAGGGCGCGAAATTCAAAATATAGTTTTTTAGAAATATTTAACTTTCACACATTAACAAGTCCAATACAGCAAATGAAAGGTACACATCTTGTGAATCCAGCCAACATGTCCGATTTTTAAAATGTTTTACAGCGAAAACAGCACGTATATTTATGTTAGCTCACCACCAAATACAAAAAAGGACAGACATTTTTCACAGCACAGGTAGCATGCACAAAGCCAACCTAACTAACCAAGAACCAACCAAACTAACCAACAAACAACTTCATCAGATGACAGTCTTATAACATGTTATTTAATAAATCTTTGTTCGAAAAATGTGCATATTTCAGGTATAAATCATAGTTTACATTGCAGCTACAATCAGAAATTGCACCGAAAGCAGCCAGAATAATTACAGACACCAACGTCAAATAGCTAAATACTCATCATAAAACATTTCTGAAAAATACATAGTGTACAGCAAATGAAAGACAGGCATCTTGTGATTCCAGCCAATATTTCCGATTTCTTAAGTGTTTTACAGCGAAAACACAATATAGCGTTATATTAGCTTACCACAATAGCCAGAAACACAAGCCATTTCCCAGTATCAAAAGTTAGCGATCGTAACAAACCAGCAAAAGATATATAATTTTTGACTAACTAATAAGCTTCATCAGATGACAGTCCTATAACATCAGGTTATACATACACTTATGTTTTGTTCGAAAATGTGCATATTTAGAGCTGAAATCAGTGGTTATACATTGTGCTAACGTAGCATCTTTTTCCCACAACGTCCGGATATTTTTCTGACACTTTTTCTGACACACATATTCTGACCAAATAGCTATTCATGTAACGGGCTTCCTCCTTCTCCTCATCCGAAGAGGAGTAGCAGGGATTTGACCAACGTGCAGCGGGTTGTGGATACATAATGATTTATTAGACAAAACGGAAAAACACGACAAACACTTGAATAATTACAAAACAAATAAACGAATGTAGACAGACCTGGACACGAACTTACATACAACGTGAAGAACGCATGAACCAGGAAAACAGACTACATAAAACGAACGAACTAACAAAAACCGGAACAGTCCCGTGTGGCGTAACATACAGACACTGACACAGGAGACAACCACCCACAACGAACACTGTGAAACAACCTACCTAAATATGACTCTCAATTAGAGGAACGCCAAACACCTGCCTCTAATTGAGAGCCATACCAGGCAACCCTTAAACCAACATAGAAACAGACAACATAGAATGCCCACCTAAACTCACGTCCTGACCAACTAACACATACAACAAACTAACAGAAATAGGTCAGGAACGTGACATAACCCCCCCCCTTAAGGTGCGAACTCCGGGCGCACCAGCACAAAGTCTAGGGGAGGGTCTGGGTGGGCATCTGACCACGGTGGTGGCTCAGGCTCCGGACGCTGTCCCCACACCACCATAGTCACTCCCCGCTTCTGTAACGGGCTTCCTCCTTCTCCTCATCCGAAGAGGAGTAGCAGGGATTTGACCAACGTGCAGCGGGTTGTGGATACATAATGATTTATTAGACAAAACGGAAAAACACGACAAACACTTGAATAATTACAAAACAAATAAATGAATGTAGACAGACCTGGACACGAACTTACATACAACGTGAAGACCGCATGAACCAGGAAAACAGACTACATAAAACGAACGAACTAACAAAAACCGGAACAGTCCCGTGTGGCGTAACATACAGACACTGACACAGGAGACAACCACCCACAACGAACACTGTGAAACAACCTACCTAAATATGACTCTCAATTAGAGGAACGCCAAACACCTGCCTCTAATTGAGAGCCATACCAGGCAACCCTTAAACCAACATAGAAACAGACAACATAGAATGCCCACCTAAACTCACGTCCTGACCAACTAACACATACAACAAACTAACAGAAATAGGTCAGGAACGTGACAATTCATAACCACAACTAAAAAATACATGTTGTATAGGAAATGATAGATACACTAGTTCTTAATGCAATCGCCGTGTTAGAATTCTAAAAATAACTTCATTACGACATCCAGCTTAGGTATAGCGAGAGAGTACCCAAAAGCTGGGCGCAAACGACTAGCACAACATGTTCGACAGATATATGAAATAGCATCATAAAATGGGTCCTACTTTTCATAAAATGGGTCCTACGAATCTCTCCATGTCAACAAACGGAAGAGAACGGAACATGGCAAAACTCCCGAAAAAATTTCAATAATCTGATTAAACTATATTGAAAAAACATACTTTACGATGATATTGTCACATGTATCAAATAAAATCAAAGCCGGAGATATTAGTCGTCCATAACGGCAGCTTATCAGAAGGCAAATCCAGGTCCCTGCTCGCGCTCTCCAGAAAACAGGAAACTGGTGACACGTCATGCCAAGAGCTATGATTCGAGTCCAGATCAAGTACACACTCCATTTCTTCTCTCACTCCTTGTCGACATCTAGTGGAAGACGTATGAAGTGCATCTAAATGAATAAATATCAAGGACTTTAATAGGCAGCCCCTAGAAGAGAGCATCGATTTCAGATTTTCCACTACCTGTCAGGAAGTTTGCTGCAAAAGGAGTTCTGTTTTACTCACAGATATAATTCAAACGGTTTTAGAAATTAGAGAGTGTTTTCTATCCAATAGTAATAATAATATGCATATTGTACGAGCAAGAATTGAGTACGAGGCCGTTTGAAATGGGCACCTTTTATCCGGCTACTCAATACTGCCCCTGCAGCCCAAACAGGTTAAGTCCCAGTTTAGGTCACCTAGCAGCACGAGCTCTGAAGATAGATAATTGTATGTGTGCGGTATAGAGATAAGGTAGTCATTCAAAAATCATGTTAACTTCTACTTCATCACAATCCCGGATCCGGGAGCACCCCCATCAGTAAAAAAGCTGACTAGCATAGCCTAGCATAGCGTCACAAGTAAATACTAGCATCTAAATATCATTAAATCACAAGTCCAAGACACCAGCTGAAAGATACACATCTTGTGAATCCAGCCATCATTTCTGATTTTTAAAATGTTTTACAGGGAAGACACAATATGTAAATCTATTAGCTAACCACGATAGCAAAAGACACAACCTTTTTTTCCCATCATTTTTTTCCTGCATAGGTAGCTATCACAATTTCGACCAAATAAAGATATAAATACCCACTAACCAAGAAACAACTTAGGCTTGAGGCTCTGGTCTGAACCCCGCCCTGGGCAACTGGGTGCTGGACTTCCTGACGGGCCGCCCCCAGGTGGTGAAGGTAGGAAACATAACCTCCACTTCGCTGATCATCAACACTGGGGCCCCACAAGGGTGAGTGCTCAGCCCCCTCCTGTACTCCCTGTTCACCCATGACTGTGTGGCCAAGCACGCCTCCAACTCAATCATCAAGTTTGCAAATGACACTACAGTGGTAGGCTTGATTACCAACGATGATGAGACAGCCTACATTGAGGAGGTGAGGTTTCTGGGAGTGTGGTTCCTGGAAAACAACCTCTCACTCAACATCAATAAAACAAAGGAGATGATCGTGGAATTCAGGAAACAGCAGAGGTTGCACCCCCCTATCCACATCGATGGGACCACAGTGGAGAAGGTGGAAAGCTTCACGTTCCTTGGCGTACACATCACTGACAAACTTAAATGTACCACCCACACAGACAATGTGGTGAAGAAGGCGCAACAGAGCCTTTTCAACCTCAGGAGGCTAAAGAAATTTGGCTTGTCACCTAAAACCCTCACACATTTTTACAGATGCACAATTGAAAGCATCCTGTTGGCCCGTATCACCTCTTGGTACGGAAACTGCACCGCCCGCAACTGCAAGGCTCTCCAGAGGGTGGTGAAGTCTGCCCAACGCATTACCGGGGGGAAACTACACGCCCTCCAGGACACCTACAGCACCCGATGTCCCAGGAAGGTCAAATGGATCATCAAGGACATCAACCACCCGAGCCACTGCCTGTTCACCCCGCTATCATCCAGAAGGTGAGGTCAGTAAAGGTGCATCAAAGCTGGGACCGAGAGACTGAAAAACAGCTTCTATCAAGCCATCAGACTGTTAAACAGCCATCACTAGCACATTAGAGGCTGCTGCCTATAAGCATAGACTAGAAATCACTGGCCACTTTAAGGAATGGAACAATAGTCACTTAAATAATGTTTACATATCTGGCATTACTCATCTCATGTGTACAGACGTGCTCAAATTTGTTGGTACCCTTACAGCTCATTGAAATAATGCTTAATTCCTCCTGAAAAGAGATTAAATTAAAATGTATTTTGTCATTATACTTGCATGCCTTTGGTATGTCATAGAATAAAGCAAAGAAGCTGTGGAAAGAGATGCATTATTGCTTATTCTACAAAGATATTCTAAAATGCACATTTCTTGGCAAAGAAAATGTAATAAATAATTGGACTATAGTGATATTTCAAACTAATTTGTTTCTTTAATTAGTATCACATGTCTCCAATCTTGTAATTAGTCATTCAGCCTATTTAAATGGAGAAAAGTAGTCACTGTGCTGTTTGGTATCATTGTGTGCACCACACTGAACATGGACCAGAGAAAGCAAAGGAGAGATTTGTCTGAGGAGATCAGAAAGAAAATAATAGGCAAGCATGGTAAAGGTAAAGGCTACAAGACCATCTCCAAGCAGCTTGATGTTTCTGTGACAACAGTTCCAAATATTATTAAGAAGTTTAAGGTCCATGGAACTGTAGCCAACCTCCCTGGGCGCGGCCGCAAGAGGAACATCAACCCCAGATTGAATAGAATGATAGTGCCAATGGTAGAAAAAGAACCAAGGAAGACTGCCAAAGAGATACAAACTCCAAGGTGAAGGTACGTCAGTTTCTGATCGCACCATCTGTTGCTTTTTGAGCGAAAGTGGGACCCAGGAGGTCTCCACTTCTGAAAGAAAAACATAAAAAAGACAGACTGGAATTTGCTAAAATACATGTTGACAAGCCACAATCCTTCTGGGAGAATGTCCTTGGGACAGATGAGTCAAAACTGGAGCTTTTTGGCAAGTCACATCAGCTCTATGTTCACAGACGAAAGAATTATGCTTTCAAATAATAGAACACCATACCTACAGTGAAACATGGAGGAAGCTCGGTTCTGTTTTGGGGTTGCTTTGCTGCGCCTGGCACAGGGTGCCTTGAACCTGTGCAGGGCACAATGAAATCTCAAGACTACCAAGGCATTCTGGAGCGGAACGTACTGCCCAGTGTCAGAAAGCTCTCTCTCAGTTGCAGGTCGCAGGTCCTCCAACAGACAATGACCCAAAACACACAGCTAAAAGTACCCAAGAATGGATAAAAACAAAACATTGGACTATTCTGAAGTGACCTTCTATGAGTCCTGATGTGAATCCTATCGAACATCTACAGAAAGAACTGAAACTTGCAGTCTGGAGAAGGCACCCATCAAACCTGAGACAGCTGGAGCAGTTTGCTCAGGAAGAGTGGGCCAAACTACCTGTTAACAGGTGCAGGAGTCTCATTGAGAGCGACAGAAAACGTTTGATTGCAGTGATTGCCTCTAAAGGTTGTGTAACAAAATATAAGATTAAGGATCCCATCATTTTTGTCCATGCCAGTTTTATTATTTACAATATTATGTTGAATAAAAAATATGGAATAAACAATGGTGGATGCCAATGACTTTTGTCAGTTTCCATTTATTTCAGAGAAAATTGTGCATTCTTTGTTTTTTGTAGAGCGGTACCAAAGAATTTGAGCACGTCTGTATATTCTGTATTCTATACTATTCTACGGTATCTTAGTCACTTAACAATGTTTACATAGCTTGCATTACTCATCTCATATGTACATATATACTGTTTTCTATACTATTCTATGGTATCTTAGTCACTTAATGTTTCCATATTTGGAATTACTCATCTCGTATATATACTGTTTTCTATACTAGTCTACGGTATCTCATTCACTTAATAATGCTTACATATCTTGCATTACTCATCTCATGTATATACTGTATTCTATAGTATTCTACTGTATCTTAGTCCGTTCCGCTCTGACATCGCTCGTCCATATATATATAGTATTAATTCATTCCTACTTAGATTTGTGTGTATTGGGTATATGTTGTATATGTTGTGTAATTTGTTAGATAATACTTGTTAGATATTACTGCACTGTTGGAGCTAGAAGCACAAACATTTCGCTACACCCGCAATAACATCTGATAATCACGTGTATGTGACCAATAAAATTTGATTTGATAGTACTGTAGAGTTTTTTTTTTACTGCACACAACAAAGCTGGATCGCCCGTTCCGCCCCTAGAGGCCACCGCCCTGCATGTCCCATCACAACACACCCCACTCAGCTTGAAGATCTTAGTGAAACATTCATCATTGGTTTCAGGTTTGTTAGTCCAAGGCCAGAGTGACAACCAACAGTACGGCAGGGCCAGGACTGAGCAGCCCAGCAGCTAGGGATTGCCTAAATAGGTATCTCCCTGACATGGGCATAATTTCAATACAGACTCCTTTTGTCGTACAGTATTCTATATTAGGTATCCAGACCTCATGAAAGTTGCACAGTATAATCTTGTAATAAATAATCTTGTAATAAATCAAATGTAGTGATACATAACTCAACATTTCTGCCATCCACTGTGACATTATGGGAGGATAACCAACCTTCCAATTAATGGTAATGCATTTCTTAGCCTCTATAAATGCTAGGTTCTACAGTTTCTTCTGATAACAGTGTTCAGTATCAACATTTCCAAGCAAACAGAACAGGGTGATGGGAGAGTCTGTAGACATGCTGAGATAAAATAATGTACTTTTTGTCAGAATTCAGCCAGTGCATAACATATGCAAATATGTCCCCTTTTGTGTTTTACCCCTTCAGGCAGCATTTCTGAGTGCATTATATTCACGTTCACTGGCATATACAGTTGCAGTCGGAAGTTTACATACATCTTAGCCAAATACATTTAAACTCAGTTTTTCACAATTCCTGATATTTAATCCATGTAAAAATTCCCTGTTTTAGGTCAGTTAGGATCACCACTTTATTTTAAGAATGTGAAATGTCAGAATAATAGTAGAGAGAATGATTTATTTCAGCTTTTATTTCTTTCATCACATTCTCAGTGGGTCAGAAGTTTACATATACTCAATTAGTATTTGGTAGCATTGCCTTTAAATTGTTTAACTTGGGTCAAATGTTTCGTGTAGCCTTCCACAAGCTTCCCACAATAAATTGGGTGAATTTTGGCCCATTCCTGGTGTAACTGAGTCAGGTTTGGTTTGGAGGCCTCCTTGCTCGCACACGCTTTTTCAGTTCTGCCCACACATTTTCTATGGGATTGAGGTCAGGGATTTGTGATGGCCACTCCAATACCTTGACTTTGTTGTCCTTAAGCCATGTTGCCACAACTTTGGAAGTATGCTTGGGGTCATTGTCCATTTGGAAGACCCATTTGCGACCAAGCTTTAACTTCCTGACTGATGTCTTAAGATGCTGCTTCAATATATCCACATAATTTTCCTGCATCATAATGCCATCTATTTTGTGAAGTGCACCAGTCCCTCCTACAGCAAAGCACCCCCACAACATGATACTGCCACCCCCGTGCTTCACGGTGGGATGGTGTTCTTCGGCTTGCAAGCATCCCCCTTTTTCCTCCAAACATAACGATGGTCATTATGGCCAAACAGTTCTATTTTTGTTTCATCAGACCAGAGGACATTTCTCCAAATTTTGTCCTCATGTGCAGTTGCAAACCGTAGTCTGGCTTTTTTATGGCGGGTTTGGAGCAGGGGCTTCTTCCTTGCTGAGCCACCTTTCAGGTTATGTCGATATAGGACTCGTTTTACTGTGGATAGAGATACTTTTGTACCTGTTTCCTCCAGCATCTTCACAAGGTCCTTTGCTGTTATTCTGGGATTGATTTGCACTTTTCGCTCCAAAGTACATTCATCTCCAGGAGACAGAACACGTCTCCTTCCTGAGCGGTACGATGGCTGTATGGTCCCATTGTGTTTATACTTGCATACTATTGTTTGTACAGATGAACGTGGTACCTTCAGGTGTTTGGAAATTGCTCCCAAGGATGAACCAGACTTGTGGAGGTCTACATTTTGTTCTGAAGTCTCGGCTGATTTCTTTTGATTTTCCCATGATGTCAAGCAAAGAGGCACTGTGTTTGAAAGTAGGCCGTGAAATACATCCACAGGTACACCTCCAATTAACTCAATGATGTCAATTAGCCTATCAGAAGCTTGTAAAGCCATGACATCATCTTCTGGAATTGTCCAAGCTGTTTAAAGGGACAGTCAACGCCTGACCCACTGGAATTGTGATACAGTGAATTATAAGCGAAATAATCTGTCTGTAAAAAACTGTTGGAAAAATGACTTGTGTGTGAGTGCGTGCGCATGTGTGTCTGTGTTATACTGTGTGTGTGTATTTTAATGGGAGAGGAGAACTGACATGGGTTGGTTTATCTGATCTGAGCTATCATCACCAGTGTATCAGGATCACTGAGGCCGGCTTATTTTCCACATCCATTAACCTGATCCAACCAAGGCTTATTGTCCACATCCATTAACCTGATCCAACCAAGGCTTATTTTCCACATCCATTAACCTGATCCAACCAAGGCGTATTATCCACATCCCTTAACCTGATCCAACCAAGGCGTATTATCCACATCCATTAACCTGATCTAACCAAGGCTTATTGTCCACATCCATTAACCTGATCCAACCAAGGCTTATTGTCCACATTCATTAACCTGATCCAACCAAGGCTTATTGTCCACATTCATTAACCTGATCCAACCAAGGCGTATTATCCACATCCATTAACCTGATCCAACCAAGGATTATTGTCCACATTCATTAACCTGATCCAACCAAGGCGTATTATCCACATCCATTAACCTGATCCAACCAAGGCTTATTGTCCACATCCAATAACAAAGGCTTATTACTTTGTCATGCACAAAGTAGATGTCCTAACCGACTTGCCAAAACTATAGTTTATTAACAAGATATGTTTAGTGGTTGAAAAACGAGTTTTAATGACTCCAACCCAAGTCGATGTAAACTACCGACTTCAACTGTAGTACGTTCTATGGATTAAACTGCAGTAATTTATGTTTGAGATGTTTGAGATTATATGAACATGACTGGGCATTCAAACATATTTGTATCCATTTGTCTCCCAGGTCTTCCTCACATTTTTGTTTTACATGTTTGTGTCATTGTGAAAATCCTCTGTCAACCCTTGATACAGTTTGGAAATCAACTTTAGACGTTTGTCTTAAAATAGTTTAAATCTTTGAAGCTTCTGGATTGTCCAGTGTTTGTTATCCAGACAGAATAAAGTGTTGCATCTGCAAAAGTTCACCTAAATGCCATCACAGATTGGTCTTCCCTGGTTGCCTGACCTTGCTGAGACCCCTGTCACCATCTGATCCTGCTCAGATGGGCATTACAAAGAATTACATTCATACATTATATTATCCACGTATAGAAGCAATTGTTCGATAATTGAAATTACCATTATTCCCAGCTCCCAGACTGTAGCCTGCCCATCAACTCAAGATTGGAACTTTGTATCCATTCACTAGTTGTTATAATATAATGCAAAATACACCCATAGACTGGCCTTCTCTGGCTGTCTGACCCTGCTGGGACACCTGTCACCATCTGATCCTGGTAAGGCATGATGAGCATGGTGTTGTGTACTGACTGTGCACCATGACAGTGAAGCCTGTAGAGTTGTTTATACCGTGTCAGTGTGACTAGCAGGGAATTAGCTAGGGAAACTGACAGATCAATAACATTACATTGCTTTATTGACTAATAAAAACTCATATTGTGCTGTCAAAAATGTCAGAATATCGGTCTTCAATCTTTTAGCCGCTGGTTTCATCGTTTGATTCAGGTCAAGTGATTGTGGCAAAAAATAACAACTAAAGTTAGTGAAAACTAGCCAAGTTAATTTACTTCTGTTGAAACGGGACAAAACAAAGGCTATAAAACATTTCCATACACACAAGAGCTGTTAGATACTGCTACCTGACAGATAGCTAGAGGCTAGAGCTGAACAGGCTGTGGTAGCAGCTATTTAAATAGTTAATTCCCTTCAGACAGAACTTCAGTCAAGAGGGGATGAAACATGTAATGCATTAGCTAACGTTACATGTCAGTTAAACTACTAACTCATCACTGGGAATAAATACTTATTTTTCTGGTAATTAAAACAGCAGTTACCTTGCCAGCGACATCAGTCAAATAAAGAGTAGCCAGTTTCTGTTCTGCTTCCTTTCACAACTCAGAGAAAAAGCACAACACACACAGACAACAGATGCCTCTGTCCGCATGCTATGTGGTGTCCACACGGTCCTAAATCCAGCCAGCTGAAACCGCAAAACATACTACCCAACTGCTCTGAGGCGTCTGCATGGTCCTAAAGCACACCAATTCCGCTTTTCTTATCACAGTGCAATGATAAAACTGGGGGGGGGGGGGGGCAAAAATGCAATTTGAGAATATGTGTGTGTGTGCGTGTGTGTGTGTGTGTGGGGGGGGGGGGTCAAGTCCCCCCGTCCCCAGTGGAAGCTGCGTCCCTGTTAGTACCCCCTTTACTTTACTACTGAACTTATTTAGGCTTGCCATAACAAATGGGTTGAATACTTATTGACTCAAGACATTTCAGCTTTTTATTGTGAATTAAATTGTAAAACATTTTGAAAAACATAATTCCACTCTGACATTATGGGGTATTGTGTGTAAGCCAGTGACCAAAAATCTCAACTCAATCAATTTTAAATTCAGGCTGTAACACAGCAAAATGTTGAAAAAGTCAAGGGCACTGTATGTACATTTATACAAATGTCATGAATCATTGAGTACCTTGTAAATGTTTAATCATTGGAAATTTTCAAATTATCAAGAAATACAATTAACGGTGTCATCAGCAGAGGGGTAAAATTGTCATGTGCAGGAATATGATTTTGTACATGTTGTATGCTCTTGGGTCTGGTAATGATCTCTGTCATTGTGTCCCAGCCTCTATTCTCCATGTAGAAAGCTGAGGGCCTGCAGAGCTATTGCTGCTGCTAGAGCCGCCTGTAATAACAGTTTACCAATGGTAATGTCACATACTGTCTGTGTGTTTACAAGCCCAAGCCCTGCTCTTTGACAGCTCGGTGGTTAGAAAGGTGGAGTGTTTGTGTTGTAGATGTTGCAGGCCCTGAAAATAAACCCCTCACTGTTTCCCATTTCTTTATTCTGCATTGATTCAAAGCTCAAAGCTTATACTTAGTAAATAAGCTAAGCTTGATGAGTCCCAGAGAGATGTTCCATAGAGTCTGCTTTGCTGTTTTAGGATACTTAAAGAAAGTTCTGTAATGTCCAAACTAATCGCTTTGCTTTAATTCTGCTGATCCTCCCCCTTTGAGATCCTTAACTGATCATTTTTCACTTTCAGTGTCAACAGCAGTATCCTATTGGAGCATACTACCTCTCTAGTTCCTCTCTGTTTTCATGTCAACCAATGGGGGAAAGCGTGAGATAAGACATGCTCAATGTTGCATTTATTTCAAAATAATTAGAATGTTGGAGAGTAGTCTCAGGCCTTTGTGTAACGATGCAGAGAAACAAATTATCATTTATTTATAAGGAGAAACAGGATTGAGAAATAGTATGCATGTTTCATTATTAATGACATTTGTCGACAGTCTTAATTTATACAATCCTGTGATATTTTAACTTGACTGAGAAGAAGAAGAAGGAAAATGTTTGCGTTGCTATTTTGGCTGATTTGTCAGAAAGATGGATGTTCTGGAGCCTCCCACACAAAGCCAGAACACACAATGAATAAAGCAGGAAATTAGTAGCATATGGATGAGCTCTCAGCTCTCAGCCTCCCAATGGCTCCCGAGTAAATTATTGTTTCTGAATTAATCTAATTAAGAATTGTACAGTACTGTTTGCCAGTGAAATTCAATCATTTGGGTAGCAGGGCATTTCTCAATGACTGTAGAAATGGTACAACATAGAGTAGAGTATTACTGTATCCTCTGTGAGATGTCTAGGAATAGACAGGTTTAGAAAGAGTGAAATATGTCAATAGACAGGCTCCCATCAGCATTGTGTAATTGTTTCACAGTGTTTCGAGAGCAAAGAGTGGTTTGTGCCTGTAGCGATGCTGCTGTGCCCATGTTTACAAGTCACAACCGAGTTATAACACAATATTGGACACAGATGGGAACTATCCAAGATGTCCTCGATTGCTCAAGAGAATATGGTCAATTTTCTGACCACTTCAAAACAGAGGCCTACCCTCTACCAGAGCTGCTCACAGCCCAGAAGTACTTTACACAGTTCAGAAGTACAATCACAATGCAAGACATCTCCATCAATTTTCCACTCCATTTCAGTCTAGTTAAAGCAGTCCTTGAGGAGGGGAGTAAGGAAAGAAAGAGGCAGAAGCTGCTTCCGCCTCACTTCCCTTACAGTCTTATCAATCGACCGTCACCCCGGCCCAGCCTGTGTGTGCTTGCGACCTCTAATGGATCTCCTCTTACATCAGCCCAGGCTGAGGCACCAGCACAGCCCCTTCTCTCAAATATGGCAGCCATTAGCCACCATGATGGGGGGAAGAGGAGTCAGACACACTGCACGGCAGTCCCCTGGCTTCCTGTGACTGAAGTGTCGCACGGCGTGGCCCTCTCCCCGGGGCCAGGCCTGGATGTATGCACTCTGACAAGCCGCCTCTTTCTCTTCCCTCCCGGTGTCCCGACGAGCGTATTATCATGAGGTCCTGTGAATATTGTGCATTCTGGGAAGTGGCACATAAAAGAATGATCAGGCAAAGCTTTCAGACAGAAGTATTCTGTGAAGACTGGCTCTTTGTTGAACAAAATGGAAATGTAGCGGCAAGGGTGCACCAATAGCGCTCGCACATGGCATTATGTGCCTCATTATTTATATGGGGCTGTCAGCTAATATTGCATGGGGCTCTCACCAGAGCACTTTCTGCCATCCTTGAAAGTCACAGCAAGAGGAACCTTTAGTTCCTCAGACGACAGGGGCCTTCTCACAAGGGAGAGCTCTGAAGAATTCATTCTTTACTCCTATTGACATAATGCATCCGTGCCATGTGGCATAAGCATTATTTTAATCTCACTCCACTGACTTATTCTTCCTTTCGTTTGCTTGAACTCCTAGCACGAACCACATCCCTTTTTTTATGGACCATTGAGAAAATAATACTATCTGTTGTTACATCAGTAGTACTTGGAGTTTTCAATACCTGTAATCTCACCTCAGTTCGCATCACTAGAGCTATGAATAGACCAAAACCACTCCAAAGTATCCATAGTAGAGGAATGTATATTATCTAAGTAGTTCTGCTGAAAGGGTTAACAGTTATCTTCTACAGACAGTAAAATGACAATACAGGAGGACCCCCCCATTTCTTTTCACTACATCCTGGTGCCTAATTTCTATTGCAAATAGCTGCAGGAGGGGGAGCTTGCCTGAGCATGAAAGGGTTATTAAGGGCATTGTTCACTCATCTGGAGATAGGGACATTTTTTATGCAAGAGCGACCCCTGATTAGAGGGTGAGTTTTAATGGCAACTAATTAGCCAACCTCTTTAGCCCTGGCGTAATGATCAAACGAGCTGTCATCAGGTACCTGATACAATGATCTGCTCACTCTTGATACAATATTTCATTCCTCTGCAATTACTCTGCCCCCACTGCACCACGTGTGTTTATTGCCTGGAGCACACATGTCAAATTAAAGAGCAGCTTATGCACCTGATATTTAATTATTGCCTGCTGCACCGCTGTGCACAATGGGGAAATGTCAAAGCCAGCAATCTACAGTACTTCAAGCAGCAGAGCAGTGCGCTGCGATCACCGAACACTCACGCTCGGCTCACACTCTCACACATTGCATTTAAATATTGAATATGAATGTGAACTTTCTCCTGCTTGTCCTTGTTCATTTGGCTTCATGCTAATCTTTGTCACTCACTGTGGAACAGCTTTGACATGGTAGGAATGAACTGTAATTTGTCTGTAACTGAGGATCAGTGCCTACGTTCAGTGATAAAATAACACAAAGGAAAAATATAAATCAGTCAAAATATATAGTATAATCTGACTGTATATTGAATTTCCTTTTACCTTTAATAGAAATTCCATTACATCAATTTGCCTGGCTTTTATAATCCATATGAAAATTCACTTTTTTCCTCATGTCAGGGAAATGACCCTAAATACTGTGATTTAATTCCCCCTTAATGATCAAAAGTCAATCTCCACTTGATACATTTGTGATAAAATCAAATATCGCTAAACACTTAATGAATCTATAGGAAAAGAATCCTGATCATCCTGGTCATGAATATGAATCTGCATTACATAGTATGAGGGCATGCTGAGTCTATAAGTAACCCATCTGTTTTAATGATGATAATGGTGGCAGGATCCTTCTATAATGAGGCCTGTAATTCAGAAGATAATTCATTTATTTTACAAACCATGAAAGTTTTATTCTTCTTCAACTATCATTTGGGATCATTCCCTTCCAAGCCCTGTGACGTTTCCTCTGAAGTTCGCATTATGATTTACAGCTGTGTAAAATCTAATTCTGATTATCATTCTGCCTATAACACAGTGTTTTTCCAGTCCCCTTTTAAAGACCTTAAATAGCTCTTTTTAAATGTACTTATTCTTCCGTTTATTTAAACATTATGCTGTGGTCAAAGTGTTTAATTCTTGCCGTTTCCTCTTCCCGAGGACCCAGGCGCTGTTCCACTGATGTTAGAATGTGTTGGTCATCTAATTATACACATCTTGAAAACAGATTGTTATTTTGTAACGGATTCTAGATTGATTTTTTCCCCTCATTTTTATTTTCTCCTTGGAGAATCCTATTTTATTCTGCAGTTCCTAACAAACTCAGTATTGCACTTAAAATATTAAAAGCATTGTAAACACGATAATTAGCAGATATTTTTCAACCTCCTGTCCAACTGACTAAGCTAATCGTTCTCTCGTTTCATTGCTTTCACTTTATCCACCCTTTCAGCACTGTGTGTATGTCTCTGTGTCATAGATTACAGAGGATTGTTGTCCTATCAAAGTTGTGATCCTCTGGTATAGCTGACACACTTTACCTAGATATCCTTACGTCTATGTATTTATGTATTAGATAAAGCTATCCCTATAATTCTATCGTGTCACACTTTCACATGATCACTTGACTGCTTTATGGAGTCTAATGCTTTATTAATTTAATGGATTAATTGCTACAGGCCTGATAAATTAGTGAGTTGACATTGCTGCCACAATTGACTTAAAAGCCCCCTCATGTGTTCATGTCATGGCCGATAATAATTTGATGCAGAAATTGAAATAACGTCTGGTCAAGCTCCTATAACTTACAAAGTTGATCACGTATGTGTTCTATTCTCTGTAGCAGGAGGAGGACAGCAGAGTGGCAGGGACAGGAATGAGGTGAAACACATCAAACATGCATAACACTTCCGACCAGAACATGGAAAGCATAGAACCATTCTGGAACAGATAGCAGGGCTCTGTGACAGTTGGCATTCTGCTGTGATGATGGTCTGGTTTATTGTAGGAGTGAGAGGCTGTATGACAGGCCAGGACAGCCCTGCTGCTCCCTCCCAGTCCCTTCCTGGAGGAAACATCATTTAACACAGGGACACATGGCACACTGAGTCTCTGGCTGCATCTCAAATGGCATCCTATTTTCTATATAGTGTTCTACTTTTGACCAGAGCCCTATGGACCCTGGTTAAAAGTAGTACACTAAATAGGGAATAAGGTACCATTTAAGATGCAGGCTCTGTCTGTCTGAGACCCCAGTGGGCTGCTATCCTCTCCTCTCCTCTCACCACTGAGCCAGGTTAACACCTGCTCCAGACTGTCATCTCAGACAAATTATGATGAATTGAAGAAGTTTAAAGAAATAATTGATTGTTTGTGTCAGGGAATTCCCTGTAGATATTCCAAATGCCTCATCGTTTATTGTGTGCATCAAATGTGTGTGTATGTGTGTGTCTGTGTGGGTTTAGTTCTTTCAAAGGTAATGAGAGAACATGCTGTCTGGTCCTGAGGAGCGGAGTGTCTGTATTTCTTTGTGTGTGTGTGTGTGTGTGTGTGTGTGTGTGTGTGTGTGTGTGTGTAGTATAACGGGGTGTCTTCAGTACAGTGTGTAAAGATGCCGAGAGCCGGCCTCTAGTGGGGGCTTTGTCTAGGCTGAGGCATGCATGGCCTAGGGACAACTCTCTAAGTCCTATGTTATCCCTCTAAGTCCTCCACACATTTTAAACAGGCCCCAGAATAAAGCAGGATAAAGCCCAACTCTGTTGATAATAACAAAACCATTGATTCTGTCAGTGAATAAAATGTCTTAACTATTTTTTGTTGTTTTAGTCAAATTAATTCCGATTGACTTTTGCGTGCACTGAGAGAACTAACTAACAAGCGATGGGAGTGTAATGGAATTACAGTGCTCTTACTTTGTGCAATCCTCTTAAAGTCTGTTTTTCTGTAATTACTATTTTACAAACATGCTGTCAGTGTAAATAAAACCTTTAACAGGGTAGGCAGAGAGTCAGTGCTTTGGTTAGCCCTGAATCCTCTGTAGGAGAGCCGTGTTGAAGAGAGCACCTGTTCAGTAGATGCAGAGAAGGAATGTAGCCTGTGGAAGTTGCTTCAGTGTGCCCCAGATGCTAAGATAACACAGATGTCACGGTGCTGGTCCAAAACCACGATCACAACATATGGTAATTGCTACAGAATTATTTTCTGGCCAGCTTCTAACCAGGGGCTGATAAAATAGAGAAGTCAGCTACTGATGCTTCCTGGAATGAATTACTGCCAAATCTAACTACACAAAACGTAGGTCCCATGAAGGAAGGGCCACCAGGTACAGCCATTAGCGTTGGTGATAGCCATTGCAATCTGAATGGCTAAGGGTGAATGATTCCACAGATGTGCTCTCCAACATGTTAGTCTCTTCACAAAGTGGATTGTTTGCAATCCTCCCAGTGCATGCCCTGGTGGACATCCTCCTGGATATACAGTATATGTGGTGTGAATTTTAATACACACTGTATGGTGATTGACATACACATGACAGGTGGCATAATGTGTGGGGTTGGGGGGCATGGAGA
The DNA here is from genome assembly GCF_029448725.1 of Salvelinus fontinalis. NCBI lineage: Eukaryota > Metazoa > Chordata > Actinopteri > Salmoniformes > Salmonidae > Salvelinus > Salvelinus fontinalis. The sequence goes on from NC_074699.1 coordinate 24,571,864, forward strand.
GAGAAAGAGAGAGAGTTGATACATTTCAGAACTATACAAGTTTCTAGCATTGTAAAAAGTAATACAGGTCAGGAAACTGAAAATGATACAGGTGAAACTGATACGATGAAACTGATGAAACTGATACAGGTCAAGTCCCCATGAAACTGATACAGGTCATGTCCCCATGAAACTGATACAGGTCAGGTCCCTGTGAAACTGATACAGGTCAGGTTCATGTGAAACTGATACAGGTCAGGTCCCCATGAAACTGACACAGGTCAGGTCCCCGTGAAACGGATACAGGTCAGGTCCTCGTGAAACTGATACAGGTCAGGTCCCCGTGAAACTGACACAGGTCAGGTCCCCGTGAAACTGACACAGGTCAGGTCTCTGTGAAACTGACACAGGTCAGGTCCCTGTGAAACTGACACAGGTCAGGTCCCCGTGAAACTGATACAGGTCAGGTCCCCGTAAAACTGATACAGGTCAGGTCCCCATGAAACTGACACAGGTCAGGTCCCCGTGAAACTGAAACTGATACAGGTCAGGTCCCCGTGAAACTGATACAGGTCAGGTCCCCATGAAACTGATACAGGTCAGCTCCCCATGAAACTGATACAGGTCAGGTCCCCGTGAAACTGATAGAGGTCAGGTCCCCGTGAAACTGATACAGGTCAGGTCCCCATGAAACTGACACATGTCAGGTCCCCGTGAAACTGATACAGGTCAGGTCCCCATGAAACTGATACAGGTCAGCTCCCCATGAAACTTATACAGGTCAGGTTCCTGTGAAACTGATACAAGTCAGGTCCCCGTGAAACTGATACAGGTCAGGTCCCCATGAAACTGATACAGGTCAGGTCCCCGTGAAACTGATACAGGTCAGGTCCCCGTGAAACGGATACAGGTCAGGTCCTCGTGAAACTGATACAGGTCAGGTCCCCGTGAAACTGATACAGGTCAGGTCCCCGTGAAACTGATACAGGTCACATCCCCGTGAAACTGATACAGGTCAGGTCCCCGTGAAACTGACACAGGTCAGGTCCCTGTGAAACTGATACAGGTCAAGTCCCCGTGAAACTGATACAGGTCAGGTCCCCGTGAAACTGACACAGGTCAGGTCCCCGTGACACTGATACAGGTCAGGTCCCCGTGAAACTGATACAGGTCAGGTCCCCGTGAAACTGATACAGGTCAGGTCCCCATGAAACTGACACAGGTCAGGTACCCGTGAAACTGATACAGGTCAGGTCCTCATGAAACTGACACAGGTCAGGTCCCCGTGAAACTGATACAAGTCAGCTCCCAATGAAACTGATACAGGTCAGCTCCCCATGAAACGTATACAGGTCAGGTTCCTGTGAAACTGATACAGGTCAGATTCCTCTGAAACTGATACAGGTCAGGTCCCCATGAAACTGATACAGGTCAGGTTCCTGTGAAACTGATACAGGTCAGGTCCCCATGAAACTGACACAGGTCAGGTCCCCGTGAAACGGATACAGGTCAGGTCCTCGTGAAACTGATACAGGTCAGGTCCCCGTGAAACTGACACAGGTCAGGTCCCCGTGAAACTGATACAGGTCAGGTCCCCGTGAAACTGATACAGGTCAGGTCCCCGTGAAACTGATACAGGTCAGGTCCCCATGAAACTGATACATGTCAGGTCCCCGTGAAACTGATACAGGTCAGGTCCCCATGAAACTGATACAGGTCAGCTCCCCATGAAACTTATACAGGTCAGGTTCCTGTGAAACTGATACAGGTCAGGTCCCCGTGAAACTGATACAGGTCAGGTCCCCATGAAACTGATACAGGTCAGGTCCCCGTGAAACTGATACAGGTCAGGTCCCCGTGAAACGGATACAGGTGAGGTCCTCGTGAAACTGATACAGGTCAGGTCCCCATGAAACTGATACAGGTCAGGTCCCCGTGAAACTGATACAGGTCACATCCCCGTGAAACTGATACAGGTCAGGTCCCCGTGAAACTGACACAGGTCAGGTCCCTGTGAAACTGATACAGGTCAAGTCCCCGTGAAACTGATACAGGTCAGGTCCCCGTGAAACTGACACAGGTCAGGTCCCCGTGACACTGATGCAGGTCAGGTCCCCGTGAAACTGATACAGGTTAGGTTCCTGTGAAACTGATACAGGTCAGGTCCCCATGAAACTGATACAGGTCAGCTCCCCATGAAACTGATACAGGTCAGGTCCCCGTGAAACTGATAGAGGTCAGGTCCCCGTGAAACTGATACAGGTCAGGTCCCCATGAAACTGACACATGTCAGGTCCCCGTGAAACTGATACAGGTCAGGTCCCCATGAAACTGATACAGGTCAGCTCCCCATGAAACTTATACAGGTCAGGTTCCTGTGAAACTGATACAGGTCAGGTCCCCGTGAAACTGATACAGGTCAGGTCCCCATGAAACTGATACAGGTCAGGTCCCCGTGAAACTGATACAGGTCAGGTCCCCGTGAAACGGATACAGGTCAGGTCCTCGTGAAACTGATACAGGTCAGGTCCCCGTGAAACTGATACAGGTCAGGTCCCCGTGAAACTGATACAGGTCACATCCCCGTGAAACTGATACAGGTCAGGTCCCCGTGAAACTGATACAGGTCAGGTCCCTGTGAAACTGATACAGGTCAAGTCCCCGTGAAACTGATACAGGTCAGGTCCCCGTGAAACTGACACAGGTCAGGTCCCTGTGAAACTGATACAGGTCAAGTCCCCGTGAAACTGATACAGGTCAGGTCCCCCTGAAACTGACACAGGTCAGGTCCCCGTGACACTGATACAGGTCAGGTCCCCGTGAAACTGATACAGGTCAGGTCCCCGTGAAACTGATACAGGTCAGGTCCCCATGAAACTGACACAGGTCAGGTACCCGTGAAACTGTTACAGGTCAGGTCCTCATGAAACTGACACAGGTCAGGTCCCCGTGAAACTGATACAAGTCAGCTCCCAATGAAACTGATACAGGTCAGCTCCCCATGAAACGTATACAGGTCAGGTTCCTGTGAAACTGATACAGGTCAGATTCCTCTGAAACTGATACAGGTCAGGTCCCCATGAAACTGATACAGGTCAGGTTCCTGTGAAACTGATACAGGTCAGGTCCCCATGAAACTGACACAGGTCAGGTCCCCGTGAAACGGATACAGGTCAGGTCCTCGTGAAACTGATACAGGTCAGGTCCCCGTGAAACTGACACAGGTCAGGTCCCCGTGAAACTGATACAGGTCAGGTCCCCGTGAAACTGATACAGGTTAGGTTCCTGTGAAACTGATACAGGTCAGGTCCCCATGAAACTGATACAGGTCAGCTCCCCATGAAACTGATACAGGTCAGGTCCCCGTGAAACTGATAGAGGTCAGGTCCCCGTGAAACTGATACAGGTCAGGTCCCCATGAAACTGATACAGGTCAGCTCCCCATGAAACTTATACAGGTCAGGTTCCTGTGAAACTGATACAGGTCAGGTCCCCGTGAAACTGATACAGGTCAGGTCCCCATGAAACTGATACAGGTCAGGTCCCCGTGAAACTGATACAGGTCAGGTCCCCGTGAAACGGATACAGGTCAGGTCCTCGTGAAACTGATACAGGTCAGGTCCCCGTGAAACTGATACAGGTCAGGTCCCCGTGAAACTGATACAGGTCACATCCCCGTGAAACTGATACAGGTCAGGTCCCCGTGAAACTGACACAGGTCAGGTCCCTGTGAAACTGATACAGGTCAAGTCCCCGTGAAACTGATACAGGTCAGGTCCCCGTGAAACTGACACAGGTCAGGTCCCCGTGACACTGATACAGGTCAGGTCCCCGTGAAACTGATACAGGTCAGGTCCCCGTGAAACTGATACAGGTCAGGTCCCCATGAAACTGACACAGGTCAGGTACCCGTGAAACTGATACAGGTCAGGTCCTCATGAAACTGACACAGGTCAGGTCCCCGTGAAACTGATACAAGTCAGCTCCCCATGAAACTGATACAGGTCAGCTCCCCATGAAACGTATACAGGTCAGGTTCCTGTGAAACTGATACAGGTCAGATTCCTCTGAAACTGATACAGGTCAGGTCCCCATGAAACTGATACAGGTCAGGTTCCTGTGAAACTGATACAGGTCAGGTCCCCATGAAACTGACACAGGTCAGGTCCCCGTGAAACGGATACAGGTCAGGTCCTCGTGAAACTGATACAGGTCAGGTCCCCGTGAAACTGACACAGGTCAGGTCCCCGTGAAACTGATACAGGTCAGGTCCCCGTGAAACTGATACAGTTTAGGTTCCTGTGAAACTGATACAGGTCAGGTCCCTGTGAAACTGATACAGGTCAGGTCCCTGTGAAACTGATACAGGTCAGGTCCCTGTGAAACTGGTACAGGTCAGGTCCCTGTGAAACCGGTACAGGTCAGGTCCCTGTGAAACCGGTACAGGTCAGGTCCCTGTGAAACTGATGCAGGTCAGGTCCCCGTGAAACTGATACAGGTCAGGTCCCCATGAAAATGATACAGGTCAGGTCCCTGTGAAACTCATAAAGGTCAGAACCCTGTGAAACCAATACAGGTCAGGTCCCTGTGAAACTGATACAGGTCAGGTCCCCGTGAAACTGATACAGGTCAGGTCCCCATGAAACTGATGCAGGTCAGGTCCCTGTGAATATTATAGAAGTCAGGTCCCTGTGAAACTGATACAGGTCAGGTCCCCATGAAACTGATACAGGTCAGATCCCCGTGAAACTGGTACAGGTCAAGTCCCCATGAAACTGATACAGGCCAGGTCCCCGTGAAACTGATACAGGTAGGGTTCATGTGAAACTGATACAGGTCAGGTCCCCGTGAAACTGATACTGGTCAGGTCCCCGTGAAACTGATACAGGCCAGGTCCCTGTGAAAATGGTACAGGTCAGGTCCCCATGAAACTGATACAGGTCAGGTCCCTGTGAAACTGATACAGGCCAGGTCCCCGTGAAACTGATACAGGTCAGCTCCCCATGAAACTGATACAGGTCAGCTCCCCATGAAACTTATACAGGTCAGGTTCCTGTGAAATTGATACAGGTCAGATTCCTCTGAAACTGATACAGGTCAGGTCCCCGTGAAACTGATACAGCTCAGGTCCCCGTGAAACTGATACAGGTCAGGTCCCCATGAAACTGATACAGGTCAGGTTCCTGTGAAACTGATACAGGTCAGGTCCCCTTGAAACTGATACAGGTCAGGTCCCCATGAAACTGATACAGGTCAGGTCCCCGTGAAACTGATACAGGTCAGGTCCCCGTGAAACGGATATAGGTCAGGTCCTCGTGAAACTGATACAGGTCAGGTCCCCGTGAAACTGATACAGGTCAGGTCCCCGTGAAACTGATACAGGTCACATCCCCGTGAAACTGATACAGGTCAGGTCCCCGTGAAACTGACACAGGTCAGGTCCCTGTGAAACTGATACAGGTCATGTCCCCGTGAAACTGATACAGGTCAGGTCCCCGTGAAACTGACACAGGTCAGGTCCCCGTGAAACTGATACAGGTCAGGTCCCCGTGAAACTGATACAGGTCAGGCCCCCGTGAAACTGATACAGGTCAGGTCCCCATGAAACTGACACAGGTCAGGTACCCGTGAAACTGATACAGGTCAGGTCCTCATGAAACTGACACAGGTCAGGTCCCTGTGAAACTGATACAGGTCAGGTCCCCATGAAACTGATACAGGTCAGGTTCCTGTGAAACTGATACAGGTCAGGTCCCCATGAAACTGACACAGGTCAGGTCCCCGTGAAACGGATACAGGTCAGGTCCTCGTGAAACTGATACAGGTCAGGTCCCCGTGAAACTGACACAGGTCAGGTCCCCGTGAAACTGATACAGGTCAGGTCCCTGTGAAACTATTACAGGCCAGGTCCCCATGGAGCTGATACAGGTCAGGTCCCTGTGAAACTGATACAGGTCAGGTCCCTGTGAAACTGATACAGGTCAGGTCCCCGTGAAACTGATACAGGTCAGGTCCCCGTGAAACTGATGCAGGTCAGGTCCCTGTGAATATTATAGAAGTCAGGTCCCTGTGAAACTGATACAGGTCAGGTCCCCATGAAACTGATACAGGTCAGATCCCCGTGAAACTGATACAGGTAGGGTTCATGTGAAACTGATACAGGTCAGGTCCCCGTGAAACTGATACTGGTCAGGTCCCCGTGAAACTGATACAGGCCAGGTCCCAGAGAAAATGGTACAGGTCAGGTCCCCATGAAACTGATACAGGTCAGGTCCCTGTGAAACTGATACAGGCCAGGTCCCCGTGAAACTGATACAGGTCAGCTCCCCATGAAACTGATACAGGTCAGCTCCCCATGAAACTTATACAGGTCAGGTTCCTGTGAAACTGATACAGGTCAGATTCCTCTGAAACTGATACAGGTCAGGTCCCCGTGAAACTGATACAGCTCAGGTCCCCGTGAAACTGATACAGGTCAGGTCCCCATGAAACTGATACAGGTCAGGTTCCTGTGAAACTGATACAGGTCAGGTCCCCATGAAACTGACACAGGTCAGGTCCCCGAGAAACGGATACAGGTCAGGTCCTCGTGAAACTGATACAGGTCAGGTCCCCGTGAAACTGACACAGGTCAGGTCCCCGTGAAACTGATACAGGTCAGGTCCCCGTGCAACTGATACAGGTTAGGTTCCTGTGAAGCTGATACAGGTCAAGTACCCATGAAACTGATACAGGTCAGGTCCCTGTGAAACTGATACAGGTCAGGTCCCTGTGAAACTGATACAGGTCAGGTCCCTGTGAAACTGGTACAGGTCAGGTCCCTGTGAAACCGGTAAAGTCAGGTCCCTGTGAAAACGGTACAGGTCAGGTCCCTGTGAAACTGATACAGGTCAGGTCCCCGTGAAACTGATACAGGTCAGGTCCCCATGAAATTGATACAGGTCAGGTCCACATGAAACTGATACAGGTCAGGTCCCCGTGAAACTGATACAGGTCAGGTCCCCGTGAAACTGATACAGGTCAAGTCCCCGTGAAACTAATACAGGTCAGGTCCCCGTGAAACTGACACAGGTCAGGTCCCTGTGAAACTGATACAGGTCAAGTCCCCGTGAAACTGATACAGGTCAGGTCCCCGTGAAACTGACACAGGTCAGGTCCCCGTGAAACTGATACAGGTCAGGTCCCCGTGAAACTGATACAGGTCAGGTCCCCGTGAAACTGATACAGGTCAGGTCCCCATGAAACTGACACAGGTCAGGTCCCCGTGAAACTGATACAGGTCAGGTCCTCATGAAACTGACACAGGTCAGGTCCCCGTGAAACTGATACAGGTCAGCTCCGTATGAAACTGATACAGGTCAGCTCCCCATGAAACTTATACAGGTCAGGTTCCTGTGAAACAGATTCAGGTCAGATTCCTCTGAAACTGATACAGGTCAGGTCCCCGTGAAACTGATACAGGTCAGGTCCCTGTGAAACTGATACAGGTCAGGTCCCCATGAAACTGATACAGGTCAGGTTCCTGTGAAACTGATACAGGTCAGGTCCCCATGAAACTGACACAGGTGAGGTCCCCGTGAAACGGATACAGGTCAGGTCCTCGTGAAACTGATACAGGTCAGGTCCCCGTGAAACTGACACAGGTCAGGTCCCCGTGAAACTGATACAGGTTAGGTTCCTGTGAAGCTGACACAGGTCAGGTCCCCATGAAACTGATACAGGTCAGGTCCCTGTGAAACTGATACAGGTCAGGTCCCTGTGAAACTGATACAGGTCAGGTCCCTGTGAAACTGGTACAGGTCAGGTCCCTGTGAAACCGGTAAAGTCAGGTCCCTGTGAAACCGGTACAGGTCAGGTCCCTGTGAAACTGATAAAGGTCAGGTCCCCGTGAAACTGATACAGGTCAGGTCCCCATGAAATTGATACAGGTCAGGTCCCCATGAAACTGATACAGGTCAGGTCCCCGTGAAACTGATACAGGTCAGGTCCCCGTGAAACTGATACAGGTCAAGTCCCTGTGAAACTAATGCAGGGCAGGTCCCCGTGAAACTGACACAGGTCAGGTCCCCGTGAAACTGATACAGGTCAGGTCCCCGTGAAACTGATACAGGTCAGGTCCCTGTGAAACTGATACAGGTCAGGTCCCCATGAAACTGACACAGGTCAGGTCCCCGTGAAACTGATACAGGTCAGGTCCTCATGAAACTGACACAGGTCAGGTCCCCGTGAAACTGATACAGGTCAGCTCCCTATGAAACTGATACAGGTCAGCTCCCCATGAAACGTATACAGGTCAGGTTCCTGTGAAACAGATTCAGGTCAGATTCCTCTGAAACTGATACAGGTCAGGTCCCCGTGAAACTGATACAGGTCAGGTCCCTGTGAAACTGATACAGGTCAGGTCCCCATGAAACTGATACAGGTCAGGTTCCCGTGAAACTGATACAGGTCAGGTCCCCATGAAACTGACACAGGTCAGGTCCCCGTGAAACGGATACAGGTCAGGTCCTCGTGAAACTGATACAGATCAGGTCCCCGTGAAGCTGACACAGGTCAGGTCCCCATGAAACTGATACAGGTCAGGTCCCCATGAAACTGATACAGGTCAGGTCCCTGTGAAACTGATGCAGGTCAGGTACCTGTGAAACTGGTACAGGTCAGGTCCCTGTGAAACCGGTACAGGTCAGGTCCCTGTGAAACCGGTACAGGTCAGGTCCCTGTGAAACTGATACAGGTCAGGTCCCCGTGAAACTGATACAGGTCAGGTCCCCATGAAATTGATACCGGTCAGGTCCCTGTGAAACTGATACAGGTCAGAACCCAGTGAAACCAATACAGGTCAGGTCCCCGTGAAACTGATACAGGTTAGGTCCCTGTGAAACTGGTACAGGTCAGGTCCCCGTGAAACTGATACAGGTCAGCTCCCCATGAAACTTATACAGGTCAGGTCCCCATGAAACTGATACAGGTCAGGTCCTCGTGAAACTGATACAGGTCAGGTCCCCGTGAAACTGACACAGGTCAGGTCCCCGTGAAACTGATACAGGTTAGGTTCCTGTGAAGCTGACACAGGTCAGGTCCCCATGAATCTGATACAGGTCAGGTCCCTGTGAAACTGATACAGGTCAGGTCCCTGTGAAACTGATACAGGTCAGGTCCCTGTGAAACTGGTACAGGTCAGGTCCCTGTGAAACCGGTAAAGTCAGGTCCCTGTGAAACCGGTACAGGTCAGGTCCCTGTGAAACTGATAAAGGTCAGGTCCCCGTGAAACTGATACAGGTCAGGTCCCCATGAAATTGATACAGGTCAGGTCCCCATGAAACTGATACAGGTCAGGTCCCCGTGAAACTGATACAGGTCAGGTCCCCGTGAAACTGATACAGGTCAAGTCCCCGTGAAACTAATACAGGGCAGGTCCCCGTGAAACTGACACAGGTCAGGTCCCCGTGAAACTGATACAGGTCAGGTCCCCGTGAAACTGATACAGGTCAGGTCCCTGTGAAACTGATACAGGTCAGGTCCCCATGAAACTGACACAGGTCAGGTCCCCGTGAAACTGATACAGGTCAGGTCCTCATGAAACTGACACAGGTCAGGTCCCCGTGAAACTGATACAGGTCAGCTCCCTATGAAACTGATACAGGTCAGCTCCCCATGAAACGTATACAGGTCAGGTTCCTGTGAAACAGATTCAGGTCAGATTCCTCTGAAACTGATACAGGTCAGGTCCCCGTGAAACTGATACAGGTCAGGTCCCTGTGAAACTGATACAGGTCAGGTCCCCATGAAACTGATACAGGTCAGGTTCCTGTGAAACTGATACAGGTCAAGACCCCATGAAACTGACACAGGTCAGGTCCCCGTGAAACGGATACAGGTCAGGTCCTCGTGAAACTGATACAGATCAGGTCCCCGTGAAACTGACACAGGTAAGGTCCCCGTGAAACTGATACAGGTTAGGTTCCCGTGAAGCTGACACAGGTCAGGTCCCCATGAAACTGATACAGGTCAGGTCCCAATGAAACTGATACAGGTCAGGTCCCTGTGAAACTGATGCAGGTCAGGTACCTGTGAAACTGGTACAGGTCAGGTCCCTGTGAAACCGGTACAGGTCAGGTCCCTGTGAAACCGGTACAGGTCAGGTCCCTGTGAAACTGATACAGGTCAGGTCCCCGTGAAACTGATACAGGTCAGGTCCCCATGAAATTGATACCGGTCAGGTCCCTGTGAAACTGATACAGGTCAGAACCCTGTGAAACCAATACAGGTCAGGTCCCCGTGAAACTGATACAGGTTAGGTCCCTGTGAAACTGGTACAGGTCAGGTCCCCGTGAAACTGATACAGGTCAGCTCCCCATGAAACTTATACAGGTCAGGTTCCTGTGAAACAGATTCAGGTCAGATTCCTCTGAAACTGATACAGGTCAGGTCCCCGTGAAACTGATAAAGGTCAGGTCCCTGTGAAACTGATACAGGTCAGGTCCCCATGAAACTGATACAGGTCAGGTTCCTGTGAAACTGATACAGGTCAGGTCCCCATGAAACTGACACAGGTCAGGTCCCCGTGAAACGGATACAGGTCAGGTCCCTGTGAAACTGATGCAGGTCAGGTACCTGTGAAACTGGTACAGGTCAGGTCCCTGTGAAACTGGTACAGGTCAGGTCCCTGTGAAACCGGTACAGGTCAGGTCCCTGTGAAACTGATACAGGTCAGGTCCCCGTGAAACTGATACAGGTCAGGTCCCCATGAAATTGATACGGTCAGGTCCCTGTGAAACTGATACAGGTCAGAACCCTGTGAAACCAATACAGGTCAAGTCCCCGTGAAACTGATACAGGTTAGGTCCCTGTGAAACTGGTACAGGTCAGGTCCCCATGAAAGTGATACAGGTCAGCTCCCCATGAAACTTATACAGGTCAGGTTCCTGTGAAAGAGATTCAGGTCAGATTCCTCTGAAACTGATACAGGTCAGGTCCCCGTGAAACTGATACAGGTCAGGTCCCTGTGAAACTGATACAGGTCAGGTTCCTGTGAAACTGATACAGGTCAGGTCCCCATGAAACTGACACAGGTCAGGTCCCCGTGAAACGGATACAGGTCAGGTCCTCGTGAAACTGATACAGGTCAGGTCCCCGTGAAACTGATACAGGTCAGGTCCCTGTGAAACTGGTACAGGTCAGGTCCCTGTGAAACCGGTACAGGTCAGGTCCCTGTGAAACCGGTACAGGTCAGGTCCCTGTGAAACCGGTACAGGTCAGGTCCCTGTGAAACCGGTACAGGTCAGGTCCCTGTGAAACTGATACAGGTCAGGTCCCTGTGAAACTGGTACAGGTCAGGTCCCTGTGAAACCGGTACAGGTCAGGTCCCTGTGAAACTGATGCAGGTCAGGTCCCTGTGAAACTGATACAGGTCAGGTCCCTGTGAAACTGATACAGGTCAGGTCCCCGTGAAACTGATACAGGTTAGGTCCCTGTGAAACTGGTACAGGTCAGGTCCCCGTGAAACTGATACAGGTCAGGTCCCCATGAAACTGATACAGGCCAGGTCCCCGTGAAACTGATACAGGTAGGGTTCATGTGAAACTGATACAGGTCAGGTCCCCGTGAAACTGATACTGGTCAGGTCCACGTGAAACTGATACAGGTCAGGTCCCTGTGAAACTGATACAGGCCAGGTCCCAGTGAAACTGATACAGGTCAGGTTCATTTGGAACTGATACAGGTCAGGTCCCAGTGAAACTGATACAGGTCAGGTCCCCATGAAACTGATAAAGGTCAGGTCCCCGTGAAACTGATAAAGGTCAGGTCCCCTTGAAACTGATACAGGTCAGGTCCCTGTGAAACTGATACAGGTCGGGTCCCTGTGAAACTTATACAGGTCAGGTCCCTGTGAAACTGATACAGGTCAGGTCTCCATGAAACTGATACAGGTCAGGTCCCCATGAAACTGATACAGGTCAGATCCCTGTGAAACTGGTACAGGTCAGGTCCCCATGAAACTGATACAGGCCAGGTCCCCGTGAAACTGATACAGGTAGGGTTCATGTGAAACTTATACAGGTCAGGTCTCCGTGAAACTGATACTGGTCAGGTCCCCGTGAAACTGATACAGGTCAGGTCCCTGTGAAACTGATACAGGCCAGGTCCCCGTGAAACTGATACAGGTCAGCTCCCCATGAAACTGATACAGGTCAGCTCCCCATGAAACTTATACAGGTCAGGTTCCTTTGAAACTGATACAGGTCAGATTCCTCTGAAACTGATACAGGTCAGGTCCCCGTGAAACTGATACAGGTCAGGTCCCCGTGAAACTGATACAGGTCAGGTCCCCATGAAACTGATACAGGTCAGGTTCCTGTGAAACTGATACAGGTCAGGTCCCCATGAAACTGACACAGGTCAGGTCCCCGAGAAACGGATACAGGTCAGGTCCTCGTGAAACTGATACAGGTCAGGTCCCTGTGAAACTGACACAGGTCAGGTCCCCGTGAAATTGATACAGGTCAGGTCCCCGTGAAACTGATACAGGTTAGGTTCCTGTGAAGCTGATACAGGTCAAGTCCCAATGAAACTGATACAGGTCAGGTCCCTGTGAAACTGATACAGGTCAGGTCCCTGTGAAACTGGTACAGGTCAGGTCCCTGTGAAACCGGTACAGGTCAGGTCCCTGTGAAACTGATAAAGGTCAGGTCCCCGTGAAACTGATACAGGTCAGGTCCCCATGAAATTGATACAGGTCAGGTCCCTGTCAAACTGATACAGGTCAGGTCCCTGTGAAACTGATACAGGTCAGAACCCTGTGAAACCAATACAGGTCAAGTCCCCGTGAAACTGATACAGGTTAGGTCCCTGTGAAACTGGTACAGGTCAGGTCCCCATGAAACTGATACAGGTCAGCTCCCCATGAAACTTATACAGGTCAGGTCCCCATGAAACTGATACAGGTCAGGTTCCTGTGAAACTGATTCAGGTCAGATTCCTCTGAAACTGATACAGGTCAGGTCCCCGTGAAACTGATACAGGTCAGGTCCCTGTGAAACTGATACAGGTCAGGTCCCCATGAAACTGATACAGGTCAGGTTCCTGTGAAACTGATACAGGTCAGGTCCCCATGAAACTGACACAGGTCAGGTCCCCGTGAAACGGATACAGGTCAGGTCCTCGTGAAACTGATACAGGTCAGGTCCCCGTGAAACTGATACAGGTTAGGTTCCTGTGAAACTGATACAGGTCAGGTCCCCATGAAACTGATACAGGTCAGGTCCCTGTGAAACTGATGCAGGTCAGGTCCCTGTGAAACTGGTACAGGTCAGGTCCCTGTGAAACCGGTACAGGTCAGGTCCATGTGAAACCGGTACAGGTCAGGTCCCTGTGAAACCGGTACAGGTCAGGTCCCTGTGAAACCGGTACAGGTCAGGTCCCTGTGAAACTGATACAGGTCAGGTCCCTGTGAAACTGGTACAGGTCAGGTCCCTGTGAAACCGGTACAGGTCAGGTCCCTGTGAAACTGATGCAGGTCAGGTCCCTGTGAAACTGATACAGGTCAGGTCCCTGTGAAACTGATACAGGTCAGGTCCCCGTGAAACTGATACAGGTTAGGTCCCTGTGAAACTGGTACAGGTCAGGTCCCCGTGAAACTGATACAGGTCAGGTCCCCATGAAACTGATACAGGCCAGGTCCCCGTGAAACTGATACAGGTAGGGTTCATGTGAAACTGATACAGGTCAGGTCCCCGTGAAACTGATACTGGTCAGGTCCACGTGAAACTGATACAGGTCAGGTCCCTGTGAAACTGATACAGGCCAGGTCCCAGTGAAACTGATACAGGTCAGGTTCATTTGGAACTGATACAGGTCAGGTCCCAGTGAAACTGATACAGGTCAGGTCCCCATGAAACTGATAAAGGTCAGGTCCCCGTGAAACTGATAAAGGTCAGGTCCCCTTGAAACTGATACAGGTCAGGTCCCTGTGAAACTGATACAGGTCGGGTCCCTGTGAAACTTATACAGGTCAGGTCCCTGTGAAACTGATACAGGTCAGGTCTTCATGAAACTGATACAGGTCAGGTCCCCATGAAACTGATACAGGTCAGATCCCTGTGAAACTGGTACAGGTCAGGTCCCCATGAAACTGATACAGGCCAGGTCCCCGTGAAACTGATACAGCTAGGGTTCATGTGAAACTTATACAGGTCAGGTCTCCGTGAAACTGATACTGGTCAGGTCCCCGTGAAACTGATACAGGTCAGGTCCCTGTGAAACTGATACAGGCCAGGTCCCCGTGAAACTGATACAGGTCAGCTCCCCATGAAACTGATACAGGTCAGTTCCCCATGAAACTTATACAGGTCAGGTTCCTTTGAAGCTGATACAGGTCAGATTCCTCTGAAACTGATACAGGTCAGGTCCCCGTGAAACTGATACAGGTCAGGTCCCCGTGAAACTGATACAGGTCAGGTCCCCATGAAACTGATACAGGTCAGGTTCCTGTGAAACTGATACAGGTCAGGTCCCCATGAAACTGACACAGGTCAGGTCCCCGAGAAACGGATACAGGTCAGGTCCTCGTGAAACTGATACAGGTCAGGTCCCTGTGAAACTGACACAGGTCAGGTCCCCGTGAAATTGATACAGGTCAGGTCCCCGTGAAACTGATACAGGTTAGGTTCCTGTGAAGCTGATACAGGTCAAGTCCCAATGAAACTGATACAGGTCAGGTCCCTGTGAAACTGATACAGGTCAGGTCCCTGTGAAACTGGTACAGGTCAGGTCCCTGTGAAACCGGTACAGGTCAGGTCCCTGTGAAACTGATACAGGTCAGGTCCCCGTGAAACTGATACAGGTCAGGTCCCCATGAAATTGATACAGTTCAGGTCCCTGTGAAACTGATACAGGTCAGAACCCTGTGAAACCAATACAGGTCAGGTCCCCGGGAAACTGATACAGGTTAGGTCCCTGTGAAACTATTACAGGCCAGGTCCCCATGGAGCTGATACAGGTCAGGTCCCTGTCAAACTGATACAGGTCAGGTCCCTGTAAAACTGATACAGGTCAGGTCCCCGTGAAACTGATACAGGTCAGGTCCCTGTGAATATTATAGAAGTCAGGTCCCTGTGAAACTTATACAGGTCAGGTTCCCATGAAACTGATACAGGTCAGATCCCTTTGAAACTGGTACAGGTCAGGTCCCCATGAAACTGATACAGGCCAGGTCCCCGTGAAACTGATACAGGTAGGGTTCATGTGAAACTGATACAGGTCAGGTCTCCGTGAAACTGATACTGGTCAGGTCCCCGTGAAACAGATACAGGCCAGGTCCCTGTGAAACAGGTACAGGTCAGGTCCCCATGAAACTGATACAGGTCAGGTCCCTGTGAAACTGATACAGGCCAGGTCCCCGTGAAACTGATACAGGTCAGGTTCATTTGAAACTGATACAGGTCAGGTCCCAGTAAAACTGATACAGGTCAGGTCCCCATGAAACTGATAAAGGTCAGGTCCCCGTGAAACTGATACAGGTCAGGTCCCTGTGAAACTGATACAGGTCGGGTCCCTGTGAAACTTATACAGGTCAGGTCCCTGTGAAACTGATACAGGTCAGGTCTCCATGAAACTGATACAGGTCAGGTCCCAGTGAAACTGATACAGGTCAGGTCCCCATGAAACTGGTACAGGTCAGGTCCCCATGAAACTGATACAGGTCAGGTCCCTGTGATACTGATAAAGGTCAGGTCCCTGTGAAAATGATACAGGTCAGGTCCCCGTGAAACTGGTACAGGTCAGTCCCCATGAAACTGACACAGGTCAGGTCCCTGTGAAACTGATACAAGTCAGGTCCCCATGAAACTGACACAGGTCAGGTCCCCGTGAAACTGAAACTGATACAGGTCAGGTCCCCGTGAAACTGATACAGGTCAGGTCCCCATGAAACTGATACAGGTCAGCTCCCCATAAAACCGATACAGGTCCGGTTCCTGTGAAACTGATACAGGTCAGGTTCCTCTGTAACTGATAGAGGTCAGGTCCCCGTGAAACTGATACAGGTCAGGTCCCCGTGAAACTGACACAGGTCAGGTCCCCGTGAAACTGAAACTGATACAGGTCAGGTCCCCGTGAAACTGACACAGGTCAGGTCCCCGTGAAACTGATACAGGTTAGGTTCCTGTGAAGCTGATACAGGTCAAGTCCCAATGAAACTGATACAGGTCAGGTCCCTTTGAAACTGATACAGGTCAGGTCCCTGTGAAACTGATACAGGTCAGGTCCCTGTGAAACTGATACAGGTCAGGTCCCTGTGAAACCGGTACAGGTCAGGTCCCTGTGAAACCGGTACAGGTCAGGTCCCTGTGAAACCAATACAGGTCAGGTCCCCGTGAAACTGATACAGGTTAGGTCCCTGTGAAACTATTACAGGCCAGGTCCCCATGGAGCTGATACAGGTCAGGTCCCTGTCAAACTGATACAGGTCAGGTCCCTGTGAAACTGATACAGGTCAGGTCCCCGTAAAACTGATACAGGTCAGGTCCCTGTGAATATTATAGAAGTCAGGTCCCTGTGAAACTTATACAGGTCAGGTTCCCATGAAACTGATACAGGTCAGATCCCTGTGAAACTGGTACAGGTCAGGTCCCTGTGAAACTGATACAGGCCAGGTCCCCGTGAAACTGATACAGGTAGGGTTCATGTGAAACTGATACAGGTCAGGTCCCCGTGAAACTGATACTGGTCAGGTCCCCGTGAAACTGATACAGGCCCGGTCCCTGTGAAACAGGTACAGGTCAGGTCCCCATGAAACTGATACAGGTCAGGTCCCTGTGAAACTGATACAGGCCAGGTTCACTTGAAACTGATACAGGTCAGGTCCCAGTGAAACTGATACAGGTCAGGTCCCCATGAAACTGATAAAGGTCAGGTCCCCGTGAAACTGATACAGGTCATGTCCCTGTGAAACTGATACAGGTCGGGTCCCTGTGAAACTTATACAGGGCAGGTCCCTGTGAAACTGATACAGGTCAGGTCTCGATGAAACTGATACAGGTCAGGTCCCTGTGAAACTGATACAGGTCAGGTCCCCAAGAAACTGGTACAGGTCAGGACCCCATGAAACTGATACAGGTCAGGTCCCTGTGAAAGTGGTACAGGTCAGTCCCCATGAAACTGACACAGGTCAGGTCCCTGTGAAACTGATACACGTCAGGTCCCCATGAAACTGACACAGGTCAGGTCCCCGTGAAACTGAAACTGATACAGGTCAGGTCCCTATGAAACTGATACAGGTCAGGTCCCCATGAAACTGATACAGGTCAGCTCCCCATAAAACCTATACAGGTCCGGTTCCTGTGAAACTGATACAGGTCAGGTTCCTCTGTAACTGATACAGGTCAGGTCCCCGTGAAACTGACACAGGTCAGGTCCCCGTGAAACTGATACAGGTCAGGTCCCCGTGAAACTGACACAGGTCAGGTCCCCGTGAAACTGAAACTGATACAGGTCAGGTCCCTGTAAAACTGATACAGGCCAGGTCCCGTGAGACTGATACAGGTCAGGTCCCTGTGAAACTGATACAGGGCAGGTCCCTGCTAAACTGATAAAGGTCAGGTCCCTGTGAAACTGATACAGGTCAGGTCCCCGTGAAACTGATACAGGTCAGATCCCTGTGAAATTGGTACAGGTCAGGTTCCCATGAAACTGATACAGGTCAGGTCCCTGTGAAACTGATACAGGCCGGGTCCCGTGAGACTGATACAGGTCAGGTCCTTGTGAAAATGATACAGGTCAGGTTCCTGTGAAACTGATACAGGTCAGGTCCCCATGAAACTGACACAGGTCAGGTCCCCGTGAAACTGAAACTGATACAGGTCAGGTCCCCGTGAAACTGATACAGGTCAGGTCCCCATGAAACTGATACAGGTCAGCTCCCCATGAAACTTATACAGGTCAGGTTCCTGTGAAACTGATACAGGTCAGGTTCCTGTGAAACTGATACAGGTCAGGTTCCTCTGTAACTGATACAGGTCAGGTACCAGTGAAACTGATACAGGTCAGGTCCCCGTGAAATTGATACAGGTCAGGTCCCTGTGAAACTGATACAGGTCAGGTCCCTGTGAAACTGATACAGGTCAGATCCCTGTGAAACTGGTACAGTTCAGGTTCCCATGAAACTGATACAGGTGAGGTCCCTGTGAAACTGATACAGGCCAGGTCCCCGTGAAACTGATACAGGTCAGGTCCCTGTGAAAATGATACAGGTCAGGTCCCCATGAAACTGACACAGGTCAAGTCCCCGTGAAACTGAAACTGATACAGGTCAGGTCCCCGTTAAACTGATACAGGTCAGGTCCCCATGAAACTGATACAGGTCAGCTCCCCATAAAACTTATACAGGTCAGGTTCCTGTGAAACTGATACAGGTCAGGTTCCTCTGTAACTGATACAGGTCAGGTCCCCGTGAAACTGATACAGGTCAGGTCCCCGTGAAACTGATACAGGTCAGGTCCCTGTGAAACTGGTACAGGTCAGGTTCCCATGAAACTGATACAGGTCAGGTCCCTGTGAAACTGATACAGGTCAGGTCCCTGTGAAACTGATACAGGCCAGGTCCCGTGAAACTGATACAGGTCAGGTCCTTGTGAAACTGATACAGTTCAGGTCCCTGTGAAACTGTTACAGGTCAGCTCCCCATGAAACTGATACAAGGCAGGTCCCTGTGAAACTGATACAGGTCAGGTCCCCATGAAACTTATACAGGTCAGGTCTCTGTGAAACTGATACAGGTAAGGTCCCCATGAAACTGATACAGGTCAGGTCCCTGTGAAACTGGGACAGGTCACGTCCTCATGAAACTGATACAGGTCCGGTCCATTTAAAACTGGTACAGCTCAGGTCCTTTTGAAACTGATACAGGTCAGGTTCCCATGAAACTGATACAGGTCAGGTCCCTGTGAAACTGATACAGGCCGGGTCCCGTGAGACTGATACAGGTCAGGTCCTTGTGAAAATGATACAGGTCAGGTTCCTGTGAAACTGATACAGGTCAGGTCCCCATGAAACTGACACAGGTCAGGTCCCCGTGAAACTGAAACTGATACAGGTCAGGTCCCCGTGAAACTGATACAGGTCAGGTCCCCATGAAACTGATACAGGTCAGCTCCCCATGAAACTTATACAGGTCAGGTTCCTGTGAAACTGATACAGGTCAGGTTCCTGTGAAACTGATACAGGTCAGGTTCCTCTGTAACTGATACAGGTCAGGTACCAGTGAAACTGATACAGGTCAGGTCCCCGTGAAATTGATACAGGTCAGGTCCCTGTGAAACTGATACAGGTCAGGTCCCTGTGAAACTGATACAGGTCAGATCCCTGTGAAACTGGTACAGTTCAGGTTCCCATGAAACTGATACAGGTGAGGTCCCTGTGAAACTGATACAGGCCAGGTCCCCGTGAAACTGATACAGGTCAGGTCCCTGTGAAAATGATACAGGTCAGGTCCCCATGAAACTGACACAGGTCAAGTCCCCGTGAAACTGAAACTGATACAGGTCAGGTCCCCGTTAAACTGATACAGGTCAGGTCCCCATGAAACTGATACAGGTCAGCTCCCCATAAAACTTATACAGGTCAGGTTCCTGTGAAACTGATACAGGTCAGGTTCCTCTGTAACTGATACAGGTCAGGTCCCCGTGAAACTGATACAGGTCAGGTCCCCGTGAAACTGATACAGGTCAGGTCCCTGTGAAACTGGTACAGGTCAGGTTCCCATGAAACTGATACAGGTCAGGTCCCTGTGAAACTGATACAGGTCAGGTCCCTGTGAAACTGATACAGGCCAGGTCCCGTGAAACTGATACAGGTCAGGTCCTTGTGAAACTGATACAGTTCAGGTCCCTGTGAAACTGTTACAGGTCAGCTCCCCATGAAACTGATACAAGGCAGGTCCCTGTGAAACTGATACAGGTCAGGTCCCCATGAAACTTATACAGGTCAGGTCTCTGTGAAACTGATACAGGTAAGGTCCCCATGAAACTGATACAGGTCAGGTCCCTGTGAAACTGGGACAGGTCACGTCCTCATGAAACTGATACAGGTCCGGTCCATTTAAAACTGGTACAGCTCAGGTCCTTTTGAAACTGATACAGGTCAGGTCCCCGTGATACTGGTACAGGTCAGGTCCCCGTGAAACTGATACAGGTCAGGTCCCTGTGAAACTGATACAGGTCAGGTCCCCGTGAAACTGTTACAGGTTAGGTTCCTGTGAAGCTGATACAGGTCAGGTCCCCATGAAACTGATACAGGTCAGAACCCTGTGAAACCAATACAGGTCAGGTCCCCGTGAAACTGATACAGGTTAGGTCCCTGTGAAACTATTACAGGCCAGGTCCCCATGGAGCTGATACAGGTCAGGTCCCTGTCAAACTGATACAGGTCAGGTCCCTGTGAAACTGATACAGGTCAGGTCCCCGTAAAACTGATACAGGTCAGGTCCCTGTGAATATTATAGAAGTCAGGTCCCTGTGAAACTTATACAGGTCAGGTTCCCATGAAACTGATACAGGTCAGATCCCTGTGAAACTGGTACAGGTCAGGTCCCTATGAAACTGATACAGGCCAGGTCCCCGTGAAACTGATACAGGTAGGGTTCATGTGAAACTGATACAGGTCAGGTCCCCGTGAAACTGATACTGGTCAGGTCCCCGTGAAACTGATACAGGCCCGGTCCCTGTGAAACAGGTACAGGTCAGGTCCCCATGAAACTGATACAGGTCGGGTCCCTGTGAAACTTATACAGGTCAGGTCCCCCGTGAAACTGATACAGGTCAGGTCTCGATGAAACTGATACAGGTCAGGTCCCTGTGAAACTGATACAGGTCAGGTCCCCAAGAAACTGGTACAGGTCAGGACCCCATGAAACTGATACAGGTCAGGTCCCTGTGAAAGTGGTACAGGTCAGTCCCCATGAAACTGACACAGGTCAGGTCCCTGTGAAACTGATACACGTCAGGTCCCCATGAAACTGACACAGGTCAGGTCCCCGTGAAACTGAAACTGATACAGGTCAGGTCCCTATGAAACTGATACAGGTCAGGTCCCCATGAAACTGATACAGGTCAGCTCCCCATAAAACCTATACAGGTCCGGTTCCTGTGAAACTGATACAGGTCAGGTTCCTCTGTAACTGATACAGGTCAGGTCCCCGTGAAACTGACACAGGTCAGGTCCCCGTGAAACTGATACAGGTCAGGTCCCCGTGAAACTGACACAGGTCAGGTCCCAGTGAAACTGAAACTGATACAGGTCAGGTCCCTGTGAAACTGATACAGGCCAGGTCCCGTGAGACTGATACAGGTCAGGTCCCTGTGAAACTGATACAGGGCAGGTCCCTGCTAAACTGATACAGGTCAGGTCCCTGTGAAACTGATACAGGTCAGGTCCCCGTGAAACTGATACAGGTCAGATCCCTGTGAAATTGGTACAGGTCAGGTTCCCATGAAACTGATACAGGTCAGGTCCCTGTGAAACTGATACAGGCCGGGTCCCGTGAGACTGATACAGGTCAGGTCCTTGTGAAAATGATACAGGTCAGGTTCCTGTGAAACTGATACAGGTCAGGTCCCCATGAAACTGACACAGGTCAGGTCCCCGTGAAACTGAAACTGATACAGGTCAGGTCCCCGTGAAACTGATACAGGTCAGGTCCCCATGAAACTGATACAGGTCAGCTCCCCATGAAACTTATACAGGTCAGGTTCCTGTGAAACTGATACAGGTCAGGTTCCTGTGAAACTGATACAGGTCAGGTTCCTCTGTAACTGATACAGGTCAGGTACCAGTGAAACTGATACAGGTCAGGTCCCCGTGAAATTGATACAGATCAGGTCCCTGTGAAACTGATACAGGTCAGGTCCCTGTGAAACTGATACAGGTCAGATCCCTGTGAAACTGGTACAGTTCAGGTTCCCATGAAACTGATACAGGTGAGGTCCCTGTGAAACTGATACAGGCCAGGTCCCTGTGAAACTGATACAGGTCAGGTCCCTGTGAAAATGATACAGGTCAGGTCCCCGTGAAACTGGTACAGGTCAGTCCCCATGAAACTGACACAGGTCAGGTCCTTGTGAAACTGATACAGGTCAGGTCCCCATGAAACTGACACAGGTCAAGTCCCCGTGAAACTGAAACTGATACAGGTCAGGTCCCCGTTAAACTGATACAGGTCAGGTCCCCATGAAACTGATACAGGTCAGCTCCCCATAAAACTTATACAGGTCAGGTTCCTGTGAAACTGATACAGGTCAGGTTCCTCTGTAACTGATACAGGTCAGGTCCCCGTGAAACTGATACAGGTCAGGTCCCCGTGAAACTGATACAGGTCAGGTCCCTGTGAAACAGGTACAGGTCAGGTTCCCATGAAACTGATACAGGTCAGGTCCCTGTGAAACTGATACAGGTCAGGTCCCTGTGAAACTGATACAGGCCAGGTCCCGTGAAACTGATACAGGTCAGGTCCTTGTGAAACTGATACAGTTCAGGTCCCTGTGAAACTGTTACAGGTCAGCTCCCCATGAAACTGATACAAGGCAGGTCCCTGTGAAACTGATACAGGTCAGGTCCCCATGAAACTTATACAGGTCAGGTCTCTGTGAAACTGATACAGGTAAGGTCCCCATGAAACTGATACAGGTCAGGTCCCTGTGAAACTGGGACAGGTCACGTCCTCATGAAACTGATACAGGTCCGGTCCATTTAAAACTGGTACAGCTCAGGTCCTTTTGAAACTGATACAGGTCAGGTCCCCGTGATACTGGTACAGGTCAGGTCCCCGTGAAACTGATACAGGTCAGGTCCCTGTGAAACTGATACAGGTCAGGTCCCCGTGAAACTGTTACAGGTTAGGTTCCTGTGAAGCTGATACAGGTCAGGTCCCCATGAAACTGATACAGGTCAGAACCCTGTGAAACCAATACAGGTCAGGTCCCCGTGAAACTGATACAGGTCAGGTCCCTGTGAAACTATTACAGGCCAGGTCCCCATGGAGCTGATACAGGTCAGGTCCCTGTCAAACTGATACAGGTCAGGTCCCTGTGAAACTGATACAGGTCAGGTCCCCGTAAAACTGATACAGGTCAGGTCCCTGTGAATATTATAGAAGTCAGGTCCCTGTGAAACTTATACAGGTCAGGTTCCCATGAAACTGATACAGGTCAGATCCCTGTGAAACTGGTACAGGTCAGGTCCCTATGAAACTGATACAGGCCAGGTCCCCGTGAAACTGATACAGGTAGGGTTCATGTGAAACTGATACAGGTCAGGTCCCCGTGAAACTGATACTGGTCAGGTCCCCGTGAAACTGATACAGGCCCGGTCCCTGTGAAACAGGTACAGGTCAGGTCCCCATGAAACTGATACAGGTCAGGTCCCTGTGAAACTGATACAGGCCAGGTCCCCGTGAAACTGATACAGGTCAGGTTCACTTGAAACTGATACAGGTCAGGTCCCAGTGAAACTGATAAAGGTCAGGTCCCCGTGAAACTGATACAGGTCATGTCCCTGTGAAACTGATACAGGTCGGGTCCCTGTGAAACTTATACAGGTCAGGTCCCTGTGAAACTGATACAGGTCAGGTCTCGATGAAACTGATACAGGTCAGGTCCCTGTGAAACTGATACAGGTCAGGTCCCCAAGAAACTGGTACAGGTCAGGACCCCATGAAACTGATACAGGTCAGGTCCCTGTGAAAGTGGTACAGGTCAGTCCCCATGAAACTGACACAGGTCAGGTCCCTGTGAAACTGATACACGTCAGGTCCCCATGAAACTGACACAGGTCAGGTCCCCGTGAAACTGAAACTGATACAGGTCAGGTCCCTATGAAACTGATACAGGTCAGGTCCCCATGAAACTGATACAGGTCAGCTCCCCATAAAACCTATACAGGTCCGGTTCCTGTGAAACTGATACAGGTCAGGTTCCTCTGTAACTGATACAGGTCAGGTCCCCGTGAAACTGACACAGGTCAGGTCCCCGTGAAACTGATACAGGTCAGGTCCCCGTGAAACTGACACAGGTCAGGTCCCCGTGAAACTGAAACTGATACAGGTCAGGTCCCTGTGAAACTGATACAGGCCAGGTCCCGTGAGACTGATACAGGTCAGGTCCCTGTGAAACTGATACAGGGCAGGTCCCTGCTAAACTGATACAGGTCAGGTCCCTGTGAAACTGATACAGGTCAGGTCCCCGTGAAACTGATACAGGTCAGATCCCTGTGAAATTGGTACAGGTCAGGTTCCCATGAAACTGATACAGGTCAGGTCCCTGTGAAACTGATACAGGCCGGGTCCCGTGAGACTGATACAGGTCAGGTCCTTGTGAAAATGATACAGGTCAGGTTCCTGTGAAACTGATACAGGTCAGGTCCCCATGAAACTGACACAGGTCAGGTCCCCGTGAAACTGAAACTGATACAGGTCAGGTCCCCGTGAAACTGATACAGGTCAGGTCCCCATGAAACTGATACAGGTCAGCTCCCCATGAAACTTATACAGGTCAGGTTCCTGTGAAACTGATACAGGTCAGGTTCCTGTGAAACTGATACAGGTCAGGTTCCTCTGTAACTGATACAGGTCAGGTACCAGTGAAACTGAAACAGGTCAGGTCCCCGTGAAATTGATACAGGTCAGGTCCCTGTGAAACTGATACAGGTCAGGTCCCTGTGAAACTGATACAGGTCAGATCCCTGTGAAACTGGTACAGTTCAGGTTCCCATGAAACTGATACAGGTGAGGTCCCTGTGAAACTGATACAGGCCAGGTCCCCGTGAAACTGATACAGGTCAGGTCCCTGTGAAAATGATACAGGTCAGGTCCCCGTGAAACTGGTACAGGTCAGTCCCCATGAAACTGACACAGGTCAGGTCCTTGTGAAACTGATACAGGTCAGGTCCCCATGAAACTGACACAGGTCAAGTCCCCGTGAAACTGAAACTGATACAGGTCAGGTCCCCGTTAAACTGATACAGGTCAGGTCCCCATGAAACTGATACAGGTCAGCTCCCCATAAAACTTATACAGGTCAGGTTCCTGTGAAACTGATACAGGTCAGGTTCCTCTGTAACTGATACAGGTCAGGTCCCCGTGAAACTGATACAGGTCAGGTCCCCGTGAAACTGATACAGGTCAGGTCCCTGTGAAACTGGTACAGGTCAGGTTCCCATGAAACTGATACAGGTCAGGTCCCTGTGAAACTGATACAGGTCAGGTCCCTGTGAAACTGATACAGGCCAGGTCCCGTGAAACTGATACAGGTCAGGTCCTTGTGAAACTGATACAGTTCAGGTCCCTGTGAAACTGTTACAGGTCAGCTCCCCATGAAACTGATACAAGGCAGGTCCCTGTGAAACTGATACAGGTCAGGTCCCCATGAAACTTATACAGGTCAGGTCTCTGTGAAACTGATACAGGTAAGGTCCCCATGAAACTGATACAGGTCAGGTCCCTGTGAAACTGGGACAGGTCACGTCCTCATGAAACTGATACAGGTCCGGTCCATTTAAAACTGGTACAGCTCAGGTCCTTTTGAAACTGATACAGGTCAGGTCCCCGTGATACTGGTACAGGTCAGGTCCCCGTGAAACTGATACAGGTCAGGTCCCTGTGAAACTGATACAGGTCAGGTCCCCGTGAAACTGTTACAGGTTAGGTTCCTGTGAAGCTGATACAGGTCAGGTCCCCATGAAACTGATACAGGTCAGAACCCTGTGAAACCAATACAGGTCAGGTCCCCGTGAAACTGATACAGGTTAGGTCCCTGTGAAACTATTACAGGCCAGGTCCCCATGGAGCTGATACAGGTCAGGTCCCTGTGAAACTGATACAGGTCAGGTCCCTGTGAAACTGATACAGGTCAGGTCCCCGTGAAACTGATACAGGTCAGGTCCCTGTGAATATTATAGAGGTCAGGTCCCTGTGAAACTGATACAGGTCAGGTCCCCGTGAAACTGATACAGTTCAGGTCCCCATGAAACTTATACAGGTCAGGTCCCCGTGAAACTGATATAGGCCAGGTCCCTGTGAAACTGGTACAGGTCAGGTCCCCATGAAACTGATACAGGTCAGGTCCCTGTGAAACTGTTACAGATCAGCTCCCCATGAAACTGATACAAGGCAGGTCCCTGTGAAACCGATACAGGTCAGGTCCCCATGAAACTTATACAGGTCAGGTCCCTGTGAAACTGATACAGGTCAGGTCCCCATGAAACTGATAAAGGTCAGGTCCCCATGAAACTGATACAGGTCAGGTCCCTGTGAAACTGATACAGGTCAGGTCCCTGTGAAACTGGGACAGGTCACGTCCTCATGAAACTGATACAGGTCAGGTCAAATTAAAACTGGTACAGCTCAGGTCCTTTTGAAACTGATACAGGTCAGGTCCCCGTGAAACTGATACAGGTCAGGTCCCCATGAAACTGATACAGGTTAGGTTCCTGTGAAGCTGATACAGGTCAGGTCCCCATGAAACTGATAAAGGTCAGCACCCTGTGAAACTGATACAGGTCAGGTCCCTGTGAAACTGATACAGGTCAGGTCCCTGTGGAACTGGTACAGGTCAAGTCCCTGTGAAACCGGTAAAGGTCAGGTCTCTGTGAAACAGATACAGGTCAGGTCCCCGTGAAACTGATACAGGTCAGGTCCCCATGAAATTGATACAGGTCAGGTCCCTGTGAAACTGATACAGGTCAGAACCCTGTGAAACCAATACAGGTCAGGTCCCCGTGAAACTGATACAGGTTAGGTCCCTGTGAAACTATTACAGGCCAGGTCCCCATGGAGCTGACACAGGTCAGGTCCCTGTGAAACTGATACAGGTCAGGTCCCTGTGAAACTGATACAGGTCAGGTCCAAGTGAAACTGATAGAGGTCAGGTCCCTGTGAATATTATAGAGGTCAGGTCCCTGTGAAACTTGTACAGGTCAGGTCCCCATGAAACTGATACAGGTGAGGTCCCTGTGAAACTGATACAGGTCAGGTCCCTGTGAAACTGATACAGGTCAGGTCCCTGTGAATATTATAGAGGTCAGGTCCCTGTGAAACTGATAAAGGTAGGGTTCATGTGAAACTGATACAGGTCAGGTCCCCGTGAAACTGATACAGGTCAGGTCCCTGTGAATATTATAGAGGTCAGGTCCCTGTGAAACTGATACAGGTCAGGTCCCCATGGAGCTGATACAGGTCAGGTCCCTGTGAAACTGATACAGGTCAGGTCCCTGTGAAACTGATACAGGTCAGGTCCCCGTGAAACTGATAAAGGTAAGGTCCCCGTGAAACTGATACAGGTCAGGTCCCTGTGAAGCTGATACAGGTTGGGTCCCTGTGAAACTGATACAGGTCAGGTCCCTGTGAAACTGATACAGGTCAGGTTCCTCTGTAACTGATACAGGTCAGGTCCCCGTGAAACTGACACAGGTCAGTCCCCATGAAACTGACACAGCTCAGGTCCTTGTGAAACTGATACAGGTCAGGTCCCCATGAAACTGACACAGGTCAAGTCCCCGTGAAACTGAAACAGGTCAGGTCCCCGTTAAACTGATACAGGTCAGGTCCCCATGAAACTGATACAGGTCAGCTCCCCATAAAACTTATACAGGTCAGGTTCCTGTGAAACTGATACAGGTCAGGTTCCTCTGTAACTGATACAGGTCAGGTCCCCGTGAAACTGATACAGGTCAGGTCCCCGTGAAACTGATACAGGTCAGGTCCCTGTGAAATTGGTACAGGTCAGGTTCCCATGAAACTGATACAGGTCAGGTCCCTGTGAAACTGATACAGGTCAGGTCCCTGTGAAACTGATACAGGCCAGGTCCCGTGAAACTGATACAGGTCAGGTCCTTGTGAAACTGATACAGTTCAGGTCCCTGTGAAACTGTTACAGGTCAGCTCCCCATGAAACTGATACAAGGCAGGTCCCTGTGAAACTGATACAGGTCAGGTCCCCATGAAACTTATACAGGTCAGGTCTTGTGAAACTGATACAGGTCAGGTCCCCATGAAACTGATACAGGTCAGGTCCCTGTGAAACTGGGACAGGTCACGTCCTCATGAAACTGATACAGGTCAGGTCCATTTAAAACTGGTACAGCTCAGGTCCTTTTGAAACTGATACAGGTCAGGTCCCCGTGATACTGGTACAGGTCAGGTCCCCGTGAAACTGATACAGGTCAGGTCCCTGTGAAACTGATACAGGTCAGGTCCCCGTGAAACTGTTACAGGTTAGGTCCCCATGAAACTGATACAGGTCAGATACCTGTGAAACTGGTACAGGTCAGGTCCCCATGAAACTGATACAGGTGAGGTCCCTGTGAAACTGATATAGGCCAGGTCCCCGTGAAACTGATACAGGTAGGGTTCATGTGAAACTGATAGAGGTCAGGTCCCTGTGAATATTATAGAGGTCAGGTCCCTGTGAAACTTGTACAGGTCAGGTCCCCATGAAACTGATACAGGTGAGGTCCCTGTGAAACTGATACAGGTCAGGTCCCTGTGAAACTGATACAGGTCAGGTCCCTGTGAATATTATAGAGGTCAGGTCCCTGTGAAACTGATAAAGGTAGGGTTCATGTGAAACTGATACAGGTCAGGTCCCCGTGAAACTGATACAGGTCAGGTCCCTGTGAATATTATAGAGGTCAGGTCCCTGTGAAACTGATACAGGTCAGGTCCCCATGGAGCTGATACAGGTCAGGTCCCTGTGAAACTGATACAGGTCAGGTCCCTGTGAAACTGATACAGGTCAGGTCCCCGTGAAACTGATAAAGGTAAGGTCCCCGTGAAACTGATACAGGTCAGGTCCCTGTGAAGCTGATACAGGTTGGGTCCCTGTGAAACTGATACAGGTCAGGTCCCTGTGAAACTGATACAGGTCAGGTTCCTCTGTAACTGATACAGGTCAGGTCCCCGTGAAACTGACACAGGTCAGTCCCCATGAAACTGACACAGCTCAGGTCCTTGTGAAACTGATACAGGTCAGGTCCCCATGAAACTGACACAGGTCAAGTCCCCGTGAAACTGAAACAGGTCAGGTCCCCGTTAAACTGATACAGGTCAGGTCCCCATGAAACTGATACAGGTCAGCTCCCCATAAAACTTATACAGGTCAGGTTCCTGTGAAACTGATACAGGTCAGGTCCCTGTGAATATTATAGAGGTCAGGTCCCTGTGAAACTGATAAAGGTAGGGTTCATGTGAAACTGATACAGGTCAGGTCCCCGTGAAACTGATACAGGTCAGGTCCCTGTGAATATTATAGAGGTCAGGTCCCTGTGAAACTGATACAGGTCAGGTCCCCATGGAGCTGATACAGGTCAGGTCCCTGTGAAACTGATACAGGTCAGGTCCCTGTGAAACTGATACAGGTCAGGTCCCCGTGAAACTGATAAAGGTAAGGTCCCCGTGAAACTGATACAGGTCAGGTCCCTGTGAAGCTGATACAGGTTGGGTCCCTGTGAAACTGATACAGGTCAGGTCCCTGTGAAACTGATACAGGTCAGGTTCCTCTGTAACTGATACAGGTCAGGTCCCCGTGAAACTGACACAGGTCAGTCCCCATGAAACTGACACAGCTCAGGTCCTTGTGAAACTGATACAGGTCAGGTCCCCATGAAACTGACACAGGTCAAGTCCCCGTGAAACTGAAACAGGTCAGGTCCCCGTTAAACTGATACAGGTCAGGTCCCCATGAAACTGATACAGGTCAGCTCCCCATAAAACTTATACAGGTCAGGTTCCTGTGAAACTGATACAGGTCAGGTTCCTCTGTAACTGATACAGGTCAGGTCCCCGTGAAACTGATACAGGTCAGGTCCCCGTGAAACTGATACAGGTCAGGTCCCTGTGAAACTGGTACAGGTCAGGTTCCCATGAAACTGATACAGGTCAGGTCCCTGTGAAACTGATACAGGTCAGGTCCCTGTGAAACTGATACAGGCCAGGTCCCGTGAAACTGATACAGGTCAGGTCCTTGTGAAACTGATACAGTTCAGGTCCCTGTGAAACTGTTACAGGTCAGCTCCCCATGAAACTGATACAAGGCAGGTCCCTGTGAAACTGATACAGGTCAGGTCCCCATGAAACTTATACAGGTCAGGTCTTGTGAAACTGATACAGGTCAGGTCCCCATGAAACTGATACAGGTCAGGTCCCTGTGAAACTGGGACAGGTCACGTCCTCATGAAACTGATACAGGTCAGGTCCATTTAAAACTGGTACAGCTCAGGTCCTTTTGAAACTGATACAGGTCAGGTCCCCGTGATACTGGTACAGGTCAGGTCCCCGTGAAACTGATACAGGTCAGGTCCCTGTGAAACTGATACAGGTCAGGTCCCCGTGAAACTGTTACAGGTTAGGTTCCTGTGAAGCTGATACAGGTCAGGTACCCATGAAACTGATACAGGTCAGAACCCTGTGAAACCAATACAGGTCAGGTCCCCGTGAAACTGATACAGGTTAGGTCCCTGTGAAACTATTACAGGCCAGGTCCCCATGGAGCTGATACAGGTCAGGTCCCTGTGAAACTGATACAGGTCAGGTCCCTGTGAAACTGATACAGGTCAGGTCCCCGTGAAACTGATACAGGTCAGGTCCCTGTGAATATTATAGAGGTCAGGTCCCTGTGAAACTGATTCAGGTCAGGTCCCCATGAAACTGATACAGGTCAGATACCTGTGAAACTGGTACAGGTCAGGTCCCCATGAAACTGATACAGGTGAGGTCCCTGTGAAACTGATATAGGCCAGGTCCCCGTGAAACTGATACAGGTAGGGTTCATGTGAAACTGATACAGGTCAGGTCCCCGTGAAACTGATACAGGTCAGGTCCCCATGAAACTTATACAGGTTAGGTCCCCGTGAAACTGATATAGGCCAGGTCCCTGTGAAACTGGTACAGGTCAGGTCCCCATGAAACTGATACAGGTCAGGTCCCTGTGAAACTGTTACAGGTCAGCTCCCCATGAAACTGATACAAGGCAGTTCCCTGTGAAACTGATACAGGTCAGGTCCCCATGAAACTTATACAGGTCAGGTCCCCATGAAACTGACACAGGTCAAGTCCCCGTGAAACTGAAACAGGTCAGGTCCCCGTTAAACTGATACAGGTCAGGTCCCCATGAAACTGATACAGGTCAGCTCCCCATAAAACTTATACAGGTCAGGTTCCTGTGAAACTGATACAGGTCAGGTTCCTCTGTAACTGATACAGGTCAGGTCCCCGTGAAACTGATACAGGTCAGGTCCCCGTGAAACTGATACAGGTCAGGTCCCTGTGAAACTGGTACAGGTCAGGTTCCCATGAAACTGATACAGGTCAGGTCCCTGTGAAACTGATACAGGTCAGGTCCCTGTGAAACTGATACAGGCCAGGTCCCGTGAAACTGATACAGGTCAGGTCCTTGTGAAACTGATACAGTTCAGGTCCCTGTGAAACTGTTACAGGTCAGCTCCCCATGAAACTGATACAAGGCAGGTCCCTGTGAAACTGATACAGGTCAGGTCCCCATGAAACTTATACAGGTCAGGTCTTGTGAAACTGATACAGGTCAGGTCCCCATGAAACTGATACAGGTCAGGTCCCTGTGAAACTGGGACAGGTCACGTCCTCATGAAACTGATACAGGTCAGGTCCATTTAAAACTGGTACAGCTCAGGTCCTTTTGAAACTGATACAGGTCAGGTCCCCGTGATACTGGTACAGGTCAGGTCCCCGTGAAACTGATACAGGTCAGGTCCCTGTGAAACTGATACAGGTCAGGTCCCCGTGAAACTGTTACAGGTTAGGTTCCTGTGAAGCTGATACAGGTCAGGTACCCATGAAACTGATACAGGTCAGAACCCTGTGAAACCAATACAGGTCAGGTCCCCGTGAAACTGATACAGGTTAGGTCCCTGTGAAACTATTACAGGCCAGGTCCCCATGGAGCTGATACAGGTCAGGTCCCTGTGAAACTGATACAGGTCAGGTCCCTGTGAAACTGATACAGGTCAGGTCCCCGTGAAACTGATACAGGTCAGGTCCCTGTGAATATTATAGAGGTCAGGTCCCTGTGAAACTGATTCAGGTCAGGTCCCCATGAAACTGATACAGGTCAGATACCTGTGAAACTGGTACAGGTCAGGTCCCCATGAAACTGATACAGGTGAGGTCCCTGTGAAACTGATATAGGCCAGGTCCCCGTGAAACTGATACAGGTAGGGTTCATGTGAAACTGATACAGGTCAGGTCCCCGTGAAACTGATACAGGTCAGGTCCCCATGAAACTTATACAGGTTAGGTCCCCGTGAAACTGATATAGGCCAGGTCCCTGTGAAACTGGTACAGGTCAGGTCCCCATGAAACTGATACAGGTCAGGTCCCTGTGAAACTGTTACAGGTCAGCTCCCCATGAAACTGATACAAGGCAGTTCCCTGTGAAACTGATACAGGTCAGGTCCCCATGAAACTTATACAGGTCAGGTCCCTGTGAAACTGATACAGGTCAGGTCCCCATGACACTGATAAAGGTCAGGTCCCCATGAAAGTGATACAGGTCAGGTCCCTGTGAAACTGATACAGGTCAGGTCCAATTAAAACTGGTACAGCTCAGGTCCTTTTGAAACTGATAAAGGTCAGGTCCCCGTGAAACTGATACAGGTCAGGTCCCCGTGAAACTGATAAAGGTTAGGTTCCTGTGAAGCTGATACAGGTCAGGTCCCCATGAAACTGATACAGGTCAGCACCCTGTGAAACTGATACAGGTCAGGTCCCTGTGAAACTGATACAGGTCAGGTCCCTGTGAAACTGGTACAGGTCAAGTCCCTGTGAAACCGGTAAAGGTCAGGTCTCTGTGAAACAGATACAGGTCAGGTCCCCGTGAAACTGATACAGGTCAGGTCCCCATGAAATTGATACAGGTCAGGTCCCTGTGAAACTGATACAGGTCAGGTCCCTGTGAATATTATAGAGGTCAGGTCCCTGTGAAACTGATACAGGTCAGGTCCCCATGGAGCTGATACAGGTCAGGTCCCTGTGAAACTGATACAGGTCAGGTCCCTGTGAAACTGATACAGGTCAGGTCCCCGTGAAACTGATACAGGTCAGGTCCCTGTGAATATTATAGACGTCAGGTCCCTGTGAAACTGATACAGGTCAGGTCCCCGTGAAACTGATACAGGTCAGGTCCCCATGAAACTTATACAGGTCAGGTCCCCGTGAAACTGATATAGGCCAGGTCCCTGTGAAACTGGTACAGGTCAGGTCCCCATGAAACTGATACAGGTCAGGTCCCTGTGAAACTGTTACAGATCAGCTCCCCATGAAACTGATACAAGGCAGGTCCCTGTGAAACCGATACAGGTCAGGTCCCCATGAAACTTATACAGGTCAGGTCCCTGTGAAACTGATACAGGTCAGGTCCCCATGAAACTGATAAAGGTCAGGTCCCCATGAAACTGATACAGGTCAGGTCCCTGTGAAACTGATACAGGTCAGGTCCCTGTGAAACTGGGACAGGTCACGTCCTCATGAAACTGATACAGGTCAGGTCAAATTAAAACTGGTACAGCTCAGGTCCTTTTGAAACTGATACAGGTCAGGTCCCCGTGAAACTGATACAGGTCAGGTCCCCATGAAACTGATACAGGTTAGGTTCCTGTGAAGCTGATACAGGTCAGGTCCCCATGAAACTGATACAGGTCAGCACCCTGTGAAACTGATACAGGTCAGGTCCCTGTGAAACTGATACAGGTCAGGTCCCTGTGGAACTGATACAGGTCAAGTCCCTGTGAAACCGGTAAAGGTCAGGTCTCTGTGAAACAGATACAGGTCAGGTCCCCGTGAAACTGATACAGGTCAGGTCCCCATGAAATTGATACAGGTCAGGTCCCTGTGAAACTGATACAGGTCAGAACCCTGTGAAACCAATACAGGTCAGGTCCCCGTGAAACTGATACAGGTTAGGTCCCTGTGAAACTATTACAGGCCAGGTCCCCATGGAGCTGACACAGGTCAGGTCCCTGTGAAACTGATACAGGTCAGGTCCCTGTGAAACTGATACAGGTCAGGTCCAAGTGAAACTGATAGAGGTCAGGTCCCTGTGAATATTATAGAGGTCAGGTCCCTGTGAAACTGATACAGGTCAGGTCCCCGTGAAACTGATACAGGTCAGGTCCCCATGAAACTTATACAGGTCAGGTCCCCGTGAAACTGATATAGGCCAGGTCCCTGTGAAACTGGTACAGGTCAGGTCCCCATGAAACTGATACAGGTCAGGTCCCTGTGAAACTGTTACAGATCAGCTCCCCATGAAACTGATACAAGGCAGGTCCCTGTGAAACCGATACAGGTCAGGTCCCCATGAAACTTATACAGGTCAGGTCCCTGTGAAACTGATACAGGTCAGGTCCCCATGAAACTGATACAGGTCAGGTCCCTGTGAAACTGATACAGGTCAGGTCCCTGTGAAACTGGGACAGGTCACGTCCTCATGAAACTGATACAGGTCAGGTCAAATTAAAACTGGTACAGCTCAGGTCCTTTTGAAACTGATACAGGTCAGGTCCCCGTGAAACTGATACAGGTCAGGTCCCCATGAAACTGATAAGGTTAGGTTCCTGTGAAGCTGATACAGGTCAGGTCCCCATGAAACTGATACAGGTCAGCACCCTGTGAAACTGATACAGGTCAGGTCCCTGTGAAACTGATACAGGTCAGGTCCCTGTGGAACTGGTACAGGTCAAGTCCCTGTGAA
Organism: Salvelinus fontinalis; assembly: GCF_029448725.1. Classification (NCBI taxonomy): domain Eukaryota; kingdom Metazoa; phylum Chordata; class Actinopteri; order Salmoniformes; family Salmonidae; genus Salvelinus; species Salvelinus fontinalis. The sequence goes on from NC_074699.1 coordinate 24,606,609, forward strand.
ACCGGTAAAGGTCAGGTCTCTGTGAAACAGATACAGGTCAGGTCCCCGTGAAACTGATACAGGTCAGGTCCCCATGAAATTGATACAGGTCAGGTCCCTGTGAAACTGATACAGGTCAGAACCCTGTGAAACCAATACAGGTCAGGTCCCCGTGAAACTGATACAGGTTAGGTCCCTGTGAAACTATTACAGGCCAGGTCCCCATGGAGCTGACACAGGTCAGGTCCCTGTGAAACTGATACAGGTCAGGTCCCTGTGAAACTGATACAGGTCAGGTCCAAGTGAAACTGATAGAGGTCAGGTCCCTGTGAATATTATAGAGGTCAGGTCCCTGTGAAACTTGTACAGGTCAGGTCCCCATGAAACTGATACAGGTGAGGTCCCTGCGAAACTGATACAGGTCAGGTCCCTGTGAAACTGATACAGGTCAGGTCCCTGTGAATATTATAGAGGTCAGGTCCCTGTGAAACTGATAAAGGTAGGGTTCATGTGAAACTGATACAGGTCAGGTCCCCGTGAAACTGATACAGGTCAGGTCCCTGTGAATATTATAGAGGTCAGGTCCCTGTGAAACTGATACAGGTCAGGTCCCCATGGAGCTGATACAGGTCAGGTCCCTGTGAAACTGATACAGGTCAGGTTCCTGTGAAACTGATACAGGTCAGGTCCCCGTGAAACTGATAAAGGTAAGGTCCCCGTGAAACTGATACAGGTCAGGTCCCTGTGAAGCTGATACAGGTTGGGTCCCTGTGAAACTGATACAGGTCAGGTCCCTGTGAAACTGATACAGGTCAGGTTCCTCTGTAACTGATACAGGTCAGGTCCCCGTGAAACTGACACAGGTCAGTCCCCATGAAACTGACACAGGTCAGGTCCTTGTGAAACTGATACAGGTCAGGTCCCCATGAAACTGACACAGGTCAAGTCCCCGTGAAACTGAAACTGATACAGGTCAGGACCCCGTTAAACTGATACTGGTCAGGTCCCCATGAAACTGATACAGGTCAGCTCCCCATAAAACTTATACAGGTCAGGTTCCTGTGAAACTGATACAGGTCAGGTTCCTCTGTAACTGATACAGGTCAGGTCCCCGTGAAACTGATACAGGTCAGGTCCCCGTGAAACTGATACAGGTCAGGTCCCTGTGAAACTGGTACAGGTCAGGTTCCCATGAAACTGATACAGGTCAGGTCCCTGTGAAACTGATACAGGTCAGGTCCCTGTGAAACTGATACAGGCCAGGTCCCGTGAAACTGATACAGGTCAGGTCCTTGTGAAACTGATACAGTTCAGGTCCCTGTGAAACTGTTACAGGTCAGCTCCCCATGAAACTGATACAAGGCAGGTCCCTGTGAAACTGATACAGGTCAGGTCCCCATGAAACTTATACAGGTCAGGTCTTGTGAAACTGATACAGGTCAGGTCCCCATGAAACTGATACAGGTCAGGTCCCTGTGAAACTGGGACAGGTCACGTCCTCATGAAACTGATACAGGTCAGGTCCATTTAAAACTGGTACAGCTCAGGTCCTTTTGAAACTGATACAGGTCAGGTCCCCGTGATACTGGTACAGGTCAGGTCCCCGTGAAACTGATACAGGTCAGGTCCCTGTGAAACTGATACAGGTCAGGTCCCCGTGAAACTGTTACAGGTTAGGTTCCTGTGAAGCTGATACAGGTCAGGTACCCATGAAACTGATACAGGTCAGAACCCTGTGAAACCAATACAGGTCAGGTCCCCGTGAAACTGATACAGGTTAGGTCCCTGTGAAACTATTACAGGCCAGGTCCCCATGGAGCTGATACAGGTCAGGTCCCTGTGAAACTGATACAGGTCAGGTCCCTGTGAAACTGATACAGGTCAGGTCCCCGTGAAACTGATACAGGTCAGGTCCCTGTGAATATTATAGAGGTCAGGTCCCTGTGAAACTGATACAGGTCAGGTCCCCATGAAACTGATACAGGTCAGATACCTGTGAAACTGGTACAGGTCAGGTCCCCATGAAACTGATACAGGTGAGGTCCCTGTGAAACTGATATAGGCCAGGTCCCCGTGAAACTGATACAGGTAGGGTTCATGTGAAACTGATACAGGTCAGGTCCCCGTGAAACTGATACAGGTCAGGTCCCCATGAAACTTATACAGGTTAGGTCCCCGTGAAACTGATATAGGCCAGGTCCCTGTGAAACTGGTACAGGTCAGGTCCCCATGAAACTGATACAGGTCAGGTCCCTGTGAAACTGTTACAGGTCAGCTCCCCATGAAACTGATACAAGGCAGTTCCCTGTGAAACTGATACAGGTCAGGTCCCCATGAAACTTATACAGGTCAGGTCCCTGTGAAACTGATACAGGTCAGGTCCCCATGACACTGATAAAGGTCAGGTCCCCATGAAAGTGATACAGGTCAGGTCCCTTTGAAACTGATACAGGTCAGGTCCAATTAAAACTGGTACAGCTCAGGTCCTTTTGAAACTGATAAAGGTCAGGTCCCCGTGAAACTGATACAGGTCAGGTCCCCATGAAACTGATACAGGTTAGGTTCCTGTGAAGCTGATACAGGTCAGGTCCCCATGAAACTGATACAGGTCAGCACCCTGTGAAACTGATACAGGTCAGGTCCCTGTGAAACTGATACAGGTCAGGTCCCTGTGAAACTGGTACAGGTCAAGTCCCTGTGAAACCGGTAAAGGTCAGGTCTCTGTGAAACAGATACAGGTCAGGTCCCCGTGAAACTGATACAGGTCAGGTCCCCATGAAATTGATACAGGTCAGGTCCCTGTGAAACTGATACAGGTCAGGTCCCCGTGAAACTGATAGAGGTCAGGTCCCTGTGAATATTATAGAGGTCAGGTCCCTGTGAAACTGATACAGGTCAGGTCCACATGAAACTGATACAGGTCAGATCCCTGTGAAACTTGTACAGGTCAGGTCCCCATGAAACTGATACAGGTGAGGTCCCTGTGAAACTGATACAGGTCAGGTCCCCGTGAAACTGATACAGGTCAGGTCCCTGTGAATATTATAGAGGTCAGGTCCCTGTGAAACTGATAAAGGTAGGGTTCATGTGAAACTGATACAGGTCAGGTCCCCGTGAAACTGATACAGGTCAGGTCCCTGTGAATATTATAGAGGTCAGGTCCCTGTGAAACTGATACAGGTCAGGTCCCTGTGAAACTGATACAGGTCAGGTCCCTGTGAAACTGATACAGGTCAGGTCCCCGTGAAACTGATAAAGGTAAGGTCCTCATGAAACTGACACAGGTCAGGTCCAATTAAAACTGGTACAGCACAGGTCCTTTTGAAACTGATACAGGTCAGGTCCCCGTGAAACTGATACAGGTCAGGTCCCCGTGAAACTGATACCGGTTAGGTTCCTGTGAAGCTGATACAGGTCAGGTCCCCATGAAACTGATACAGGTCAGCACCCTGTGAAACTGATACAGGTCAGGTCCCTGTGAAACTGATACAGGTCAGGTCCCTGTGAAACTGGTACAGGTCAAGTCCCTGAGAAACCGGTAAAGGTCAGGTCTCTGTGAAACAGATACATGTCAGGTCCCCGTGAAACTGATACAGGTCAGGTCCCCATGAAATTGATACAGGTCAGGTCCCTGTGAAACTGATACAGGTCAGAACCCTGTGAAACCAATACAGGTCAGGTCCCCGTGAAACTGATACAGGTTAGGTCCCTGTGAAACTATTACAGGCCAGGTCCCCATGGAGCTGACACAGGTCAGGTCCCTGTGAAACTGATACAGGTCAGGTCCCTGTGAAACTGATACAGGTCAGGTCCCCGTGAAACTGATAGAGGTCAGGTCCCTGTGAATATTATAGAGGTCAGGTCCCTGTGAAACTGATACAGGTCAGGTCCACATGAAACTGATACAGGTCAGATCCCTGTGAAACTTGTACAGGTCAGGTCCCCATGAAACTGATACAGGTGAGGTCCCTGTGAAACTGATACAGGTCAGGTCCCCGTGAAACTGATACAGGTCAGGTCCCTGTGAATATTATAGAGGTCAGGTCCCTGTGAAACTGATAAAGGTAGGGTTCATGTGAAACTGATACAGGTCAGGTCCCTGTGAATATTATAGAGGTCAGGTCCCTGTGAAACTGATACAGGTCAGGTCCCAATGGAGCTGATACAGGTCAGGTCCCTGTGAAACTGATACAGGTCAGGTCCCTGTGAAACTGATACAGGTCAGGTCCCCGTGAAACTGATAAAGGTAAGGTCCCCATGAAACTGATACAGGTCAGGTCCCTGTGAAGCTGATACAGGTTGGGTCCCTGTAAAACTGATACAGGTCAGGTCCCTGTGAAACTGATAAAGGTAGGGTTCATGTGAAACTGATACAGGTCAGGTCCCCGTGAAACTGATACAGGTCAGGTCCCTGTGAATATTATAGAGGTCAGGTCCCTGTGAAACTGATACAGGTCAGGTCCCTGTGAAACTGATACAGGTCAGGTCCCTGTGAAACTGATACAGGTCAGGTCCCCGTGAAACTGATAAAGATAAGGTCCTCATGAAACTGATACAGGTCAGGTCCAATTAAAACTGGTACAGCACAGGTCCTTTTGAAACTGATACAGGTCAGGTCCCCGTGAAGCTGATACAGGTCAGGTCCCCGTGAAACTGATACAGGTCAGGTCCCCATGAAATTGATACAGGTCAGGTCCCTGTGAAACTGATACAGGTCAGAACCCTGTGAAACCAATACAGGTCAGGTCCCCGTGAAACTGATACAGGTTAGGTCCCTGTGAAACTATTACAGGCCAGGTCCCCATGGAGCTGACACAGGTCAGGTCCCTGTGAAACTGATACAGGTCAGGTCCCTGTGAAACTGATACAGGTCAGGTCCCCGTGAAACTGATAGAGGTCAGGTCCCTGTGAATATTATAGAGGTCAGGTCCCTGTGAAACTGATACAGGTCAGGTCCACATGAAACTGATACAGGTCAGATCCCTGTGAAACTGATACAGGTCAGGTCCTTGTGAAACTGATACAGGTCAGGTCCTTGTGAAACTGATACAGGTCAGATCCCTGTGAAACTGATACAGGTCAGGTCCTTGTGAAACTGATACAGGTCAGGTCCTTGTGAAACTGATACAGGTCAGGTCCCCATGAAACTGACACAGGTCAAGTCCCCGTGAAACTGAAACTGATACAGGTCAGGACCCCGTTAAACTGATACTGGTCAGGTCCCCATGAAACTGATACAGGTCAGCTCCCCATAAAACTTATACAGGTCAGGTTCCTGTGAAACTGATACAGGTCAGGTTCCTCTGTAACTGATACAGGTCAGGTCCCCGTGAAACTGATACAGGTCAGGTCCCCGTGAAACTGATACAGGTCAGGTCCCTGTGAAACTGGTACAGGTCAGGTTCCCATGAAACTGATACAGGTCAGGTCCCTGTGAAACTGATACAGGTCAGGTCCCTGTGAAACTGATACAGGCCAGGTCCCGTGAAACTGATACAGGTCAGGTCCTTGTGAAACTGATACAGTTCAGGTCCCTGTGAAACTGTTACAGGTCAGCTCCCCATGAAACTGATACAAGGCAGGTCCCTGTGAAACTGATACAGGTCAGGTCCCCATGAAACTTATACAGGTCAGGTCTTGTGAAACTGATACAGGTCAGGTCCCCATGAAACTGATACAGGTCAGGTCCCTGTGAAACTGGGACAGGTCACGTCCTCATGAAACTGATACAGGTCAGGTCCATTTAAAACTGGTACAGCTCAGGTCCTTTTGAAACTGATACAGGTCAGGTCCCCGTGATACTGGTACAGGTCAGGTCCCCGTGAAACTGATACAGGTCAGGTCCCTGTGAAACTGATACAGGTCAGGTCCCCGTGAAACTGTTACAGGTTAGGTTCCTGTGAAGCTGATACAGGTCAGGTACCCATGAAACTGATACAGGTCAGAACCCTGTGAAACCAATACAGGTCAGGTCCCCGTGAAACTGATACAGGTTAGGTCCCTGTGAAACTATTACAGGCCAGGTCCCCATGGAGCTGATACAGGTCAGGTCCCTGTGAAACTGATACAGGTCAGGTCCCTGTGAAACTGATACAGGTCAGGTCCCCGTGAAACTGATACAGGTCAGGTCCCTGTGAATATTATAGAGGTCAGGTCCCTGTGAAACTGATACAGGTCAGGTCCCCATGAAACTGATACAGGTCAGATACCTGTGAAACTGGTACAGGTCAGGTCCCCATGAAACTGATACAGGTGAGGTCCCTGTGAAACTGATATAGGCCAGGTCCCCGTGAAACTGATACAGGTAGGGTTCATGTGAAACTGATACAGGTCAGGTCCCCGTGAAACTGATACAGGTCAGGTCCCCATGAAACTTATACAGGTTAGGTCCCCGTGAAACTGATATAGGCCAGGTCCCTGTGAAACTGGTACAGGTCAGGTCCCCATGAAACTGATACAGGTCAGGTCCCTGTGAAACTGTTACAGGTCAGCTCCCCATGAAACTGATACAAGGCAGTTCCCTGTGAAACTGATACAGGTCAGGTCCCCATGAAACTTATACAGGTCAGGTCCCTGTGAAACTGATACAGGTCAGGTCCCCATGACACTGATAAAGGTCAGGTCCCCATGAAAGTGATACAGGTCAGGTCCCTGTGAAACTGATACAGGTCAGGTCCAATTAAAACTGGTACAGCTCAGGTCCTTTTGAAACTGATAAAGGTCAGGTCCCCGTGAAACTGATACAGGTCAGGTCCCCATGAAACTGATACAGGTTAGGTTCCTGTGAAGCTGATACAGGTCAGGTCCCCATGAAACTGATACAGGTCAGCACCCTGTGAAACTGATACAGGTCAGGTCCCTGTGAAACTGATACATGTCAGGTCCCTGTGAAACTGGTACAGGTCAAGTCCCTGTGAAACCGGTAAAGGTCAGGTCTCTGTGAAACAGATACAGGTCAGGTCCCCGTGAAACTGATACAGGTCAGGTCCCCATGAAATTGATACAGGTCAGGTCCCTGTGAAACTGATACAGGTCAGGTCCCCGTGAAACTGATAGAGGTCAGGTCCCTGTGAATATTATAGAGGTCAGGTCCCTGTGAAACTGATACAGGTCAGGTCCACATGAAACTGATACAGGTCAGATCCCTGTGAAACTTGTACAGGTCAGGTCCCCATGAAACTGATACAGGTGAGGTCCCTGTGAAACTGATACAGGTCAGGTCCCCGTGAAACTGATACAGGTCAGGTCCCTGTGAATATTATAGAGGTCAGGTCCCTGTGAAACTGATAAAGGTAGGGTTCATGTGAAACTGATACAGGTCAGGTCCCCGTGAAACTGATACAGGTCAGGTCCCTGTGAATATTATAGAGGTCAGGTCCCTGTGAAACTGATACAGGTCAGGTCCCTGTGAAACTGATACAGGTCAGGTCCCTGTGAAACTGATACAGGTCAGGTCCCCGTGAAACTGATAAAGGTAAGGTCCTCATGAAACTGACACAGGTCAGGTCCAATTAAAACTGGTACAGCACAGGTCCTTTTGAAACTGATACAGGTCAGGTCCCCGTGAAACTGATACAGGTCAGGTCCCCGTGAAACTGATACCGGTTAGGTTCCTGTGAAGCTGATACAGGTCAGGTCCCCATGAAACTGATACAGGTCAGCACCCTGTGAAACTGATACAGGTCAGGTCCCTGTGAAACTGATACAGGTCAGGTCCCTGTGAAACTGGTACAGGTCAAGTCCCTGAGAAACCGGTAAAGGTCAGGTCTCTGTGAAACAGATACATGTCAGGTCCCCGTGAAACTGATACAGGTCAGGTCCCCATGAAATTGATACAGGTCAGGTCCCTGTGAAACTGATACAGGTCAGAACCCTGTGAAACCAATACAGGTCAGGTCCCCGTGAAACTGATACAGGTTAGGTCCCTGTGAAACTATTACAGGCCAGGTCCCCATGGAGCTGACACAGGTCAGGTCCCTGTGAAACTGATACAGGTCAGGTCCCTGTGAAACTGATACAGGTCAGGTCCCCGTGAAACTGATAGAGGTCAGGTCCCTGTGAATATTATAGAGGTCAGGTCCCTGTGAAACTGATACAGGTCAGGTCCACATGAAACTGATACAGGTCAGATCCCTGTGAAACTTGTACAGGTCAGGTCCCCATGAAACTGATACAGGTGAGGTCCCTGTGAAACTGATACAGGTCAGGTCCCCGTGAAACTGATACAGGTCAGGTCCCTGTGAATATTATAGAGGTCAGGTCCCTGTGAAACTGATAAAGGTAGGGTTCATGTGAAACTGATACAGGTCAGGTCCCTGTGAATATTATAGAGGTCAGGTCCCTGTGAAACTGATACAGGTCAGGTCCCAATGGAGCTGATACAGGTCAGGTCCCTGTGAAACTGATACAGGTCAGGTCCCTGTGAAACTGATACAGGTCAGGTCCCCGTGAAACTGATAAAGGTAAGGTCCCCATGAAACTGATACAGGTCAGGTCCCTGTGAAGCTGATACAGGTTGGGTCCCTGTAAAACTGATACAGGTCAGGTCCCTGTGAAACTGATAAAGGTAGGGTTCATGTGAAACTGATACAGGTCAGGTCCCCGTGAAACTGATACAGGTCAGGTCCCTGTGAATATTATAGAGGTCAGGTCCCTGTGAAACTGATACAGGTCAGGTCCCTGTGAAACTGATACAGGTCAGGTCCCTGTGAAACTGATACAGGTCAGGTCCCCGTGAAACTGATAAAGATAAGGTCCTCATGAAACTGATACAGGTCAGGTCCAATTAAAACTGGTACAGCACAGGTCCTTTTGAAACTGATACAGGTCAGGTCCCCGTGAAACTGATACAGGTCAGGTCCCCGTGAAACTGATACCGGTTAGGTTCCTGTGAAGCTGATACAGGTCAGGTCCCCATGAAACTGATACAGGTCAGCACCCTGTGAAACTGATACAGGTCAGGTCCCTGTGAAACTGATACAGGTCAGGTCCCTGTGAAACTGGTACAGGTCAAGTCCCTGAGAAACCGGTAAAGGTCAGGTCTCTGTGAAACAGATACATGTCAGGTCCCCGTGAAACTGATACAGGTCAGGTCCCCATGAAATTGACACAGGTCAGGTCCCTGTGAAACTGATACAGGTCAGAACCCTGTGAAACCAATACAGGTCAGGTCCCCGTGAAACTGATACAGGTTAGGTCCCTGTGAAACTATTACAGGCCAGGTCCCCATGGAGCTGACACAGGTCAGGTCCCTGTGAAACTGATACAGGTCAGGTCCCTGTGAAACTGATACAGGTCAGGTCCCCGTGAAACTGATAGAGGTCAGGTCCCTGTGAATATTATAGAGGTCAGGTCCCTGTGAAACTGATACAGGTCAGGTCCACATGAAACTGATACAGGTCAGATCCCTGTGAAACTTGTACAGGTCAGGTCCCCATGAAACTGATACAGGTGAGGTCCCTGTGAAACTGATACAGGTCAGGTCCCCGTGAAACTGATACAGGTCAGGTCCCTGTGAATATTATAGAGGTCAGGTCCCTGTGAAACTGATAAAGGTAGGGTTCATGTGAAACTGATACAGGTCAGGTCCCTGTGAATATTATAGAGGTCAGGTCCCTGTGAAACTGATACAGGTCAGGTCCCCATGGAGCTGATACAGGTCAGGTCCCTGTGAAACTGATACAGGTCAGGTCCCTGTGAAACTGATACAGGTCAGGTCCCCCGTGAAACTGATAAAGGTAAGGTCCCCATGAAACTGATACAGGTCAGGTCCCTGTGAAGCTGATACAGGTTGGGTCCCTGTAAAACTGATACAGGTCAGGTCCCTGTGAAACTGATACAGGTCAGGTCCCCATGAAACTGATACAGGTCAGGTCCCCATGAAACTGATACAGGTCAGGTCCCTGTGAAGCTGATACAGGTTGGGTCCCTGTGAAGCTGATACAGGTCAGGTCCCTGTGAAACTGATACTGGTCAGGTCCCTGTGAAACTGGGACAGGTCACGTCCTCATGAAACTGATACAGGTCAGGTCCATTTAAAACTGGTACAGCTCAGGTCCTTTTGAAACTGATACAGGTCAGGTCCCCGTGATACTTGTACAGGTCAGGTCCCCGTGAAACTGATACAGGTCAGGTCCCTGTGAAACTGATACAGGTCAGGTCCCCGTGAAACTGATACAGGTTAGGTTCCTGTGAAGCTGATACAGGTCAGGTCCCCATGAAACTGATACAGGTCAGGTCCCTGTGAAACTGATACAGGTCAGGTCCCTGTGAAACTGATACAGGTCAGGTCCCTGGAAACTGGTACAGGTTAGGTCCCTGTGAAACCGGTACAGGTCAGGTCTCTGTGAAACTGATACAGGTCAGGTCCCCGTGAAATCGATACAGGTCAGGTCCCCATGAAATTGATAGAGGTCAGGTCCCTGTGAAACTGATACAGGACAGAACCCTGTGAAACCAATACAGGAGGTCAGGTCCCCGTGAAACTGATACAGGTTAGTTCCCTGTGAAACTATTACAGGCCAGGTCCCCATGGAGCTGATACAGGTCAGGTCCATGGGAATATTGTAGAGGTCAGGTCCCCATGAAATTGATACAGGTAGGGTTCATGTGAAACTGATACAGGTCAGGTCCCCGTGAAACTTATACAGGTCAGGTCCCTGTGAATATTATAGAGGTCAAGTCCCTGTGAAACTGATACAGGTCAGGTCCCCATGGAGCTGATACAGGTCAGGTCCCCGTGAAACTGATACAGGTTAGGTCCCTATGAAACTATTACAGGCCAGGTCCCCATGGAGCTGACACAGGTCAGGTCCCTGTGAAACTGATACAGGTCAGGTCCCTGTGAAACTGATACAGGTCAGGTCCCCGTGAAACTGCTAGAGGTCAGGTCCCTGTGAATATTATAGAGGTCAGGTCCCTGTGAAACTGATAAAGGTCAGGTCCCCATGAAACTGATACAGGTCAGATCCCTGTGAAACTGGTACAAGTCAGGTCCCCATGAAACTGATACAGGTGAGGTCCCTGTGAAACTGATACAGGTCAGGTCCCTGTGAAACTGATACAGGTCAGGTCCCCGTGAAACTGATACAGGTCAGGTCCCTGTGAATATTGTAGAAGTCTGGTCCCCATGAAATTGATACAGGTAGGGTTCATGTGAAACTGATACAGGTCAGGTCCCCGTGAAACTGATACAGGTCAGGTCCCTGTGAATATTATAGAGGTCAGGTCCCTGTGAAACTGATACAGCTCAGGTCCCCATGGAGCTGATACCGGTCAGGTCCCTGTGAAACTGATACAGGTCAGGTCCCTGTGAAACTGATACAGGTCAGGTCCCTGTGAAACTGGTACAGGTCAAGTCCCTGAGAAACCGGTAAAGGTCAGGTCTCTGTGACACAGATACATGTCAGGTCCCCGTGAAACTGATACAGGTCAGGTCCCCATGAAATTGATACAGGTCAGGTCCCTGTGAAACTGATACAGGTCAGAACCCTGTGAAACCAATACAGGTCAGGTCCCCGTGAAACTGATACAGGTTAGGTTCCTGTGAAACTATTACAGGCCAGGTCCCCATGGAGCTGACACAGGTCAGGTCCCTGTGAAACTGATACAGGTCAGGTCCCTGTGAAACTGATACAGGTCAGGTCCCCGTGAAACTGATAGAGGTCAGGTCCCTGTGAATATTATAGAGGTCAGGTCCCTGTGAAACTGATACAGGTCAGGTCCACATGAAACTGATACAGGTCAGATCCCTGTGAAACTTGTACAGGTCAGGTCCCCATGAAACTGATACAGGTGAGGTCCCTGTGAAACTGATACAGGTCAGGTCCCCGTGAAACTGATACAGGTCAGGTCCCTGTGAATATTATAGAGGTCAGGTCCCTGTGAAACTGATAAAGGTAGGGTTCATGTGAAACTGATACAGGTCAGGTCCCTGTGAATATTATAGAGGTCAGGTCCCTGTGAAACTGATACAGGTCAGGTCCCCATGGAGCTGATACAGGTCAGGTCCCTGTGAAACTGATACAGGTCAGGTCCCTGTGAAACTGATACAGGTCAGGTCCCCGTGAAACTGATAAAGGTAAGGTCCCCATGAAACTGATACAGGTCAGGTCCCTGTGAAGCTGATACAGGTTGGGTCCGTGGAAAACTGATACAGGTCAGGTCCCTGTGAAACTGATACAGGTCAGGTCCCCATGAAACTGATACAGGTCAGGTCCCCATGAAACTGATACAGGTCAGGTCCCTGTGAAGCTGATACAGGTTGGGTCCCTGTGAAGCTGATACAGGTCAGGTCCCTGTGAAACTGATACTGGTCAGGTCCCTGTGAAACTGGGACAGGTCACGTCCTCATGAAACTGATACAGGTCAGGTCCATTTAAAACTGGTACAGCTCAGGTCCTTTTGAAACTGATACAGGTCAGGTCCCCGTGATACTTGTACAGGTCAGGTCCCCGTGAAACTGATACAGGTCAGGTCCCTGTGAAACTGATACAGGTCAGGTCCCCGTGAAACTGATACAGGTTAGGTTCCTGTGAAGCTGATACAGGTCAGGTCCCCATGAAACTGATACAGGTCAGGTCCCTGTGAAACTGATACAGGTCAGGTCCCTGTGAAACTGATACAGGTCAGGTCCCTGGAAACTGGTACAGGTTAGGTCCCTGTGAAACCGGTACAGGTCAGGTCTCTGTGAAACTGATACAGGTCAGGTCCCCGTGAAATCGATACAGGTCAGGTCCCCATGAAATTGATAGAGGTCAGGTCCCTGTGAAACTGATACAGGACAGAACCCTGTGAAACCAATACAGGAGGTCAGGTCCCCGTGAAACTGATACAGGTTAGTTCCCTGTGAAACTATTACAGGCCAGGTCCCCATGGATCTGATACAGGTCAGGTCCATGGGAATATTGTAGAGGTCAGGTCCCCATGAAATTGATACAGGTAGGGTTCATGTGAAACTGATACAGGTCAGGTCCCCGTGAAACTGATACAGGTCAGGTCCCTGTGAATATTATAGAGGTCAAGTCCCTGTGAAACTGATACAGGTCAGGTCCCCATGGAGCTGATACAGGTCAGGTCCCCGTGAAACTGATACAGGTTAGGTCCCTATGAAACTATTACAGGCCAGGTCCCCATGGAGCTGACACAGGTCAGGTCCCTGTGAAACTGATACAGGTCAGGTCCCTGTGAAACCGATACAGGTCAGGTCCCCGTGAAACTGCTAGAGGTCAGGTCCCTGTGAATATTATAGAGGTCAGGTCCCTGTGAAACTGATAAAGGTCAGGTCCCCATGAAACTGATACAGGTCAGATCCCTGTGAAACTGGTACAAGTCAGGTCCCCATGAAACTGATACAGGTGAGGTCCCTGTGAAACTGATACAGGTCAGGTCCCTGTGAAACTGATACAGGTCAGGTCCCCGTGAAACTGATACAGGTCAGGTCCCTGTGAATATTGTAGAAGTCTGGTCCCCATGAAATTGATACAGGTAGGGTTCATGTGAAACTGATACAGGTCAGGTCCCCGTGAAACTGATACAGGTCAGGTCCCTGTGAATATTATAGAGGTCAGGTCCCTGTGAAACTGATACAGCTCAGGTCCCCATGGAGCTGATACCGGTCAGGTCCCTGTGAAACAGATACAGGTCAGGTCCCTGTGAAACTGATACAGGTCAGGTCCCCGTGAAACTGATAAAGGTAAGGTCCCCATGAAACTGATACAGGTCAGGTCCCTGTGAAGCTGATACAGGTTGGGTCCCTGTGAAACTGATACAGGTCAGGTCCCTGTGAAACTGATACAGGTCAGGTCCCCATGAAACTGTTACAGGTCAGGTCCCCATGAAACTGATACAGGTCAGGTCCCCATGACACTGATACAGGTCAGGTCCCCGTGAAACTGATACAGGCCAGGTCCCAGTGAAACTGGTACAGGTCAGGTCCCCATGAAACTTATACAGGTCAGTTCCCTGTGAAACTGATACAGGCCAGGTCCCCGTGAAACTGATACAGGTCAGGTCCCTGTGAAGCTGATACAGGTCAGGTCTCAGTGAAACTGACACAGGTCAGGTCCCAGTGAAACTGATACAGGTCAGGTCCACGTGAAACTGATACAGGTCAGGTCCCTGTGAAGCTGATACAGGTCGGGTCCCGGTGAAACTGATACAGGTCAGGTCCCTGTGAAACTGATACAGGTCAGGTCCCCGTGAAACTGATACAGGTCAGGTCCCCGTGAAACTGATACAGGCCAGGTCCCCGTGAAACTGGTACAGGTCAGGTCCCCATAAAACTGATACAGGTCAGGTCCCTGTGAAACTGATACAGGCCAGGTCCCCGTGAAACTGATACAGGTCAGGTTCATTTGAAACTGATACAGGTCAGGTCCCAGTGAAACTGATAAAGGTCAGGTCCCTGTGAAACTGATACAGGACAGAACCCTGTGAAACCAATACAGGAGGTCAGGTCCCCGTGAAACTGATACAGGTTAGTTCCCTGTGAAACTATTACAGGCCAGGTCCCCATGGATCTGATACAGGTCAGGTCCATGGGAATATTGTAGAGGTCAGGTCCCCATGAAATTGATACAGGTAGGGTTCATGTGAAACTGATACAGGTCAGGTCCCCGTGAAACTGATACAGGTCAGGTCCCTGTGAATATTATAGAGGTCAAGTCCCTGTGAAACTGATACAGGTCAGGTCCCCATGGAGCTGATACAGGTCAGGTCCCCGTGAAACTGATACAGGTTAGGTCCCTATGAAACTATTACAGGCCAGGTCCCCATGGAGCTGACACAGGTCAGGTCCCTGTGAAACTGATACAGGTCAGGTCCCTGTGAAACCGATACAGGTCAGGTCCCCGTGAAACTGCTAGAGGTCAGGTCCCTGTGAATATTATAGAGGTCAGGTCCCTGTGAAACTGATAAAGGTCAGGTCCCCATGAAACTGATACAGGTCAGATCCCTGTGAAACTGGTACAAGTCAGGTCCCCATGAAACTGATACAGGTGAGGTCCCTGTGAAACTGATACAGGTCAGGTCCCTGTGAAACTGATACAGGTCAGGTCCCCGTGAAACTGATACAGGTCAGGTCCCTGTGAATATTGTAGAAGTCTGGTCCCCATGAAATTGATACAGGTAGGGTTCATGTGAAACTGATACAGGTCAGGTCCCCGTGAAACTGATACAGGTCAGGTCCCTGTGAATATTATAGAGGTCAGGTCCCTGTGAAACTGATACAGCTCAGGTCCCCATGGAGCTGATACCGGTCAGGTCCCTGTGAAACAGATACAGGTCAGGTCCCTGTGAAACTGATACAGGTCAGGTCCCCGTGAAACTGATAAAGGTAAGGTCCCCATGAAACTGATACAGGTCAGGTCCCTGTGAAGCTGATACAGGTTGGGTCCCTGTGAAACTGATACAGGTCAGGTCCCTGTGAAACTGATACAGGTCAGGTCCCCATGAAACTGTTACAGGTCAGGTCCCCATGAAACTGATACAGGTCAGGTCCCCATGACACTGATACAGGTCAGGTCCCCGTGAAACTGATACAGGCCAGGTCCCAGTGAAACTGGTACAGGTCAGGTCCCCATGAAACTTATACAGGTCAGTTCCCTGTGAAACTGATACAGGCCAGGTCCCCGTGAAACTGATACAGGTCAGGTCCCTGTGAAGCTGATACAGGTCAGGTCTCAGTGAAACTGACACAGGTCAGGTCCCAGTGAAACTGATACAGGTCAGGTCCACGTGAAACTGATACAGGTCAGGTCCCTGTGAAGCTGATACAGGTCGGGTCCCGGTGAAACTGATACAGGTCAGGTCCCTGTGAAACTGATACAGGTCAGGTCCCCGTGAAACTGATACAGGTCAGGTCCCCGTGAAACTGATACAGGCCAGGTCCCCGTGAAACTGGTACAGGTCAGGTCCCCATAAAACTGATACAGGTCAGGTCCCTGTGAAACTGATACAGGCCAGGTCCCCGTGAAACTGATACAGGTCAGGTTCATTTGAAACTGATACAGGTCAGGTCCCAGTGAAACTGATAAAGGTCAGGTCCCTGTGAAACTGATACAGGACAGAACCCTGTGAAACCAATACAGGAGGTCAGGTCCCCGTGAAACTGATACAGGTTAGTTCCCTGTGAAACTATTACAGGCCAGGTCCCCATGGAGCTGATACAGGTCAGGTCCATGGGAATATTGTAGAGGTCAGGTCCCCATGAAATTGATACAGGTAGGGTTCATGTGAAACTGATACAGGTCAGGTCCCCGTGAAACTGATACAGGTCAGGTCCCTGTGAATATTATAGAGGTCAAGTCCCTGTGAAACTGATACAGGTCAGGTCCCCATGGAGCTGATACAGGTCAGGTCCCCGTGAAACTGATACAGGTTAGGTCCCTATGAAACTATTACAGGCCAGGTCCCCATGGAGCTGACACAGGTCAGGTCCCTGTGAAACTGATACAGGTCAGGTCCCTGTGAAACTGATACAGGTCAGGTCCCCGTGAAACTGCTAGAGGTCAGGTCCCTGTGAATATTATAGAGGTCAGGTCCCTGTGAAACTGATAAAGGTCAGGTCCCCATGAAACTGATACAGGTCAGATCCCTGTGAAACTGGTACAAGTCAGGTCCCCATGAAACTGATACAGGTGAGGTCCCTGTGAAACTGATACAGGTCAGGTCCCTGTGAAACTGATACAGGTCAGGTCCCCGTGAAACTGATACAGGTCAGGTCCCTGTGAATATTGTAGAAGTCTGGTCCCCATGAAATTGATACAGGTAGGGTTCATGTGAAACTGATACAGGTCAGGTCCCCGTGAAACTGATACAGGTCAGGTCCCTGTGAATATTATAGAGGTCAGGTCCCTGTGAAACTGATACAGCTCAGGTCCCCATGGAGCTGATACCGGTCAGGTCCCTGTGAAACAGATACAGGTCAGGTCCCTGTGAAACTGATACAGGTCAGGTCCCCGTGAAACTGATAAAGGTAAGGTCCCCATGAAACTGATACAGGTCAGGTCCCTGTGAAGCTGATACAGGTTGGGTCCCTGTGAAACTGATACAGGTCAGGTCCCTGTGAAACTGATACAGGTCAGGTCCCCATGAAACTGTTACAGGTCAGGTCCCCATGAAACTGATACAGGTCAGGTCCCCATGACACTGATACAGGTCAGGTCCCCGTGAAACTGATACAGGCCAGGTCCCAGTGAAACTGGTACAGGTCAGGTCCCCATGAAACTGATACAGGTCAGTTCCCTGTGAAACTGATACAGGCCAGGTCCCCGTGAAACTGATACAGGTCAGGTCCCTGTGAAGCTGATACAGGTCAGGTCTCAGTGAAACTGACACAGGTCAGGTCCCAGTGAAACTGCTAGAGGTCAGGTCCCTGTGAATATTATAGAGGTCAGGTCCCTGTGAAACTGATAAAGGTCAGGTCCCCATGAAACTGATACAGGTCAGATCCCTGTGAAACTGGTACAAGTCAGGTCCCCATGAAACTGATACAGGTGAGGTCCCTGTGAAACTGATACAGGTCAGGTCCCTGTGAAACTGATACAGGTCAGGTCCCCGTGAAACTGATACAGGTCAGGTCCCTGTGAATATTGTAGAATTCTGGTCCCCATGAAATTGATACAGGTAGGGTTCATGTGAAACTGATACAGGTCAGGTCCCCGTGAAACTGATACAGGTCAGGTCCCTGTGAATATTATAGAGGTCAGGTCCCTGTGAAACTGATACAGCTCAGGTCCCCATGGAGCTGATACCGGTCAGGTCCTTGTGAAACAGATACAGGTCAGGTCCCTGTGAAACTGATACAGGTCAGGTCCCCGTGAAACTGATAAAGGTAAGGTCCCCATGAAACTGATACAGGTCAGGTCCCTGTGAAGCTGATACAGGTTGGGTCCCTGTGAAACTGATACAGGTCAGGTCCCTGTGAAACTGATACAGGTCAGGTCCCCATGAAACTGTTACAGGTCAGGTCCCCATGAAACTGATACAGGTCAGGTCCCCATGACACTGATACAGGTCAGGTCCCCGTGAAACTGATACAGGCCAGGTCCCAGTGAAACTGGTACAGGTCAGGTCCCCATGAAACTGATACAGGTCAGTTCCCTGTGAAACTGATACAGGCCAGGTCCCCGTGAAACTGATACAGGTCAGGTCCCTGTGAAGCTGATACAGGTCAGGTCTCAGTGAAACTGACACAGGTCAGGTCCCAGTGAAACTGATACAGGTCAGGTCCACGTGAAACTGATACAGGTCAGGTCCCTGTGAAGCTGATACAGGTCGGGTCCCGGTGAAACTGATACAGGTCAGGTCCCTGTGAAACTGATCAGGTCAGGTCCCCGTGAAACTGATACAGGTCAGGTCCCCGTGAAACTGATACAGGCCAGGTCCCCGTGAAACTGGTACAGGTCAGGTCCCCATAAAACTGATACAGGTCAGGTCCCTGTGAAACTGATACAGGCCAGGTCCCCGTGAAACTGATACAGGTCAGGTTCATTTGAAACTGATACAGGTCAGGTCCCAGTGAAACTGATAAAGGTCAGGTCCCTGTGAAACTGGTACAGGTCAGGTCCCTGTGAAACCGGTACAGGTCAGGTCCCTGTGAAACTGATACAGGTCAGGTCCCTGTGAAACTGATACAGGTTAGGTCCCTGTGAAACTGATACATGTCAGGTCCCCATGAAATTGATACAGGTCAGGTCCCTGTGAAACTGATACAGGTAAGAACCCTGTGAAACCAATACAGGTCAGGTCCCCGTGAAACTGATACAGGTTAGGTCCCTGTGAAACTATTACAGGCCAGGTCCCCATGGAGCTGTTACAGGTCAGGTCCCTGTGAAACTGATACAGGTCAGGTCCCTGTGAAACTGATACAGGTCAGGTCCCCGTGAAACTGATACAGGTCAGGTCCCTGTGAATATTATAGAGGTCAGGTCCCTGTGAAACTGATACAGGTCAGGTCCCCATGGAGCTGATACAGGTCAGGTCCCTGTGAAACTGATACAGGTCAGGTCCCTGTGAAACTGATACAGGTCAGGTCCCCGTGAAACTGATACAGGTCAGGTCCCTGTGAATATCATAGAGGTCAGGTCCCTGTGAAACTGATACAGGTCAGGTCCCTGTGAAACTGATACAGGTCAGGTCCCCGTGAAACTGATACAGGTAAGAACCCTGTGAAACCAATACAGGTCAGTTCCCCGTGAAACTGATACAGGTTAGGTCCCTGTGAAACTATTACAAGCCAGGTTCCCATGGAGCTGTTACAGGTCAGGTCCCTGTGAAACTGATACAGGTCAGGTCCCTGTGAAACTGATACAGGTCAGGTCCCCGTGAAACTGATACAGGTCAGGTCCCTGTGAATATTATAGAGGTCAGGTCCCTGTGAAACGGATACAGGTCAGGTCCCCATGGAGATGATACAGGTCAGGTCCCTGTGAAACTGATACAGGTCAGGTCCCTGTGAAACTGATACAGGTCAGGTCCCCGTGAAACTGATACAGGTCAGGTCCCTGTGAATATTATAGAGGTCAGGTCCCCATGAAACTGATACATGTCAGGTCCCCGTGAAACTGATACAGGTCAGGTCCCCATGAAATTGATACAGGTCAGGTCCCTGTGAAACTGATACAGGTCAGAACCCTGTGAAACCAATACAGGTCAGGTCCCCGTGAAACTGATACAGGTTAGGTCCCTGTGAAACTGATACAGGTCAGAACCCTGTGAAACCAATACAGGTCAGGTCCCCGTGAAACTGATACAGGTTAGGTCCCTGTGAAACTGATACAGGCCAGGTCCCCATGGAGCTGACACAGGTCAGGTCCCTGTGAAACTGATACAGGTCAGGTCCCTGTGAAACTGATACAGGTCAGGTCCCCGTGAAACTGATAGAGGTCAGGTCCCTGTGAATATTATAGAGGTCAGGTCCCTGTGAAACTGATACAGGTCAGGTCCCCATGAAACTGATACAGGTCAGATCCCTGTGAAACTTGTACGTGTCAGGTCCCCATGAAACTGATACAGGTGAGGTCCCTGTGAAACTGATACAGGTCAGGTCCCTGTGAAACTGATACAGGTCAGGTCCCCGTGAAACTGATACAGGTCAGGTCCCTGTGAATATTATAGAGGTCAGGTCCCTGTGAAACTGATACAGGTAGGGTTCATGTGAAACTGATACAGGTCAGGTCCCCGTGAAACTGATACAGGTCAGGTCCCTGTGAATATTATAGAGGTCAGGTCCCTGTGAAACTGATACAGGTCAGGTCCCCATGGAGCTGATACAGGTCAGGTCCCTGTGAAACTGATACAGGTCAGGTCCCTGTGAAACTGATACAGGTCAGGTCCCCGTGAAACTGATAAAGGTAAGGTCCCCATGAAACTGATACAGGTCAGGTCCCTGTGAAGCTGATACAGGTTGGGTCCCTGTAAAACTGATACAGGTCAGGTCCCTGTGAAACTGATACAGGTCAGGTCCCCATGAAACTGATACAGGTCAGGTCCCCATGAAACTGATACAGGTCAGGTCCCCATGAAACTGATACAGGTCAGGTCCCTGTGAAGCTGATACAGGTTGGGTCCCTGTGAAGCTGATACAGGTCAGGTCCCTGTGAAACTGATACTGGTCAGGTCCCTGTGAAACTGGGACAGGTCACGTCCTCATGAAACTGATACAGGTCAGTTCCATTTAAAACTGGTACAGCTCAGGTCCTTTTGAAACTGATACAGGTCAGGTCCCCGTGATACTTGTACAGGTCAGGTCCCCGTGAAACTGATACAGGTCAGGTCCCTGTGAAACTGATACAGGTCAGGTCCCCGTGAAACTGATACAGGTTAGGTTCCTGTGAAGCTGATACAGGTCAGGTCCCCATGAAACTGATACAGGTCAGGTCCCTGTGAAACTGATACAGGTCAGGTCCCTGTGAAACTGATACAGGTCAGGTCCCTGGAAACTGGTACAGGTTAGGTCCCTGTGAAACCGGTACAGGTCAGGTCTCTGTGAAACTGATACAGGTCAGGTTCCCATGGAGCTGTTACAGGTCAGGTCCCTGTGAAACTGATACAGGTCAGGTCCCTGTGAAACTGATACAGGTCAGGTCCCCGTGAAACTGATACAGGTCAGGTCCCTGTGAATATTATAGAGGTCAGGTCCCTGTGAAACGGATACAGGTCAGGTCCCCATGGAGATGATACAGGTCAGGTCCCTGTGAAACTGATACAGGTCAGGTCCCTGTGAAACTGATACAGGTCAGGTCCCCGTGAAACTGATACAGGTCAGGTCCCTGTGAATATTATAGAGGTCAGGTCCCCATGAAACTGATACATGTCAGGTCCCCGTGAAACTGATACAGGTCAGGTCCCCATGAAATTGATACAGGTCAGGTCCCTGTGAAACTGATACAGGTCAGAACCCTGTGAAACCAATACAGGTCAGGTCCCCGTGAAACTGATACAGGTTAGGTCCCTGTGAAACTGATACAGGTCAGAACCCTGTGAAACCAATACAGGTCAGGTCCCCGTGAAACTGATACAGGTTAGGTCCCTGTGAAACTGATACAGGCCAGGTCCCCATGGAGCTGACACAGGTCAGGTCCCTGTGAAACTGATACAGGTCAGGTCCCTGTGAAACTGATACAGGTCAGGTCCCCGTGAAACTGATAGAGGTCAGGTCCCTGTGAATATTATAGAGGTCAGGTCCCTGTGAAACTGATACAGGTCAGGTCCCCATGAAACTGATACAGGTCAGATCCCTGTGAAACTTGTACGTGTCAGGTCCCCATGAAACTGATACAGGTGAGGTCCCTGTGAAACTGATACAGGTCAGGTCCCTGTGAAACTGATACAGGTCAGGTCCCCGTGAAACTGATACAGGTCAGGTCCCTGTGAATATTATAGAGGTCAGGTCCCTGTGAAACTGATACAGGTAGGGTTCATGTGAAACTGATACAGGTCAGGTCCCCGTGAAACTGATACAGGTCAGGTCCCTGTGAATATTATAGAGGTCAGGTCCCTGTGAAACTGATACAGGTCAGGTCCCCATGGAGCTGATACAGGTCAGGTCCCTGTGAAACTGATACAGGTCAGGTCCCTGTGAAACTGATACAGGTCAGGTCCCCGTGAAACTGATAAAGGTAAGGTCCCCATGAAACTGATACAGGTCAGGTCCCTGTGAAGCTGATACAGGTTGGGTCCCTGTAAAACTGATACAGGTCAGGTCCCTGTGAAACTGATACAGGTCAGGTCCCCATGAAACTGATACAGGTCAGGTCCCCATGAAACTGATACAGGTCAGGTCCCCATGAAACTGATACAGGTCAGGTCCCTGTGAAGCTGATACAGGTTGGGTCCCTGTGAAGCTGATACAGGTCAGGTCCCTGTGAAACTGATACTGGTCAGGTCCCTGTGAAACTGGGACAGGTCACGTCCTCATGAAACTGATACAGGTCAGTTCCATTTAAAACTGGTACAGCTCAGGTCCTTTTGAAACTGATACAGGTCAGGTCCCCGTGATACTTGTACAGGTCAGGTCCCCGTGAAACTGATACAGGTCAGGTCCCTGTGAAACTGATACAGGTCAGGTCCCCGTGAAACTGATACAGGTTAGGTTCCTGTGAAGCTGATACAGGTCAGGTCCCCATGAAACTGATACAGGTCAGGTCCCTGTGAAACTGATACAGGTCAGGTCCCTGTGAAACTGATACAGGTCAGGTCCCTGGAAACTGGTACAGGTTAGGTCCCTGTGAAACCGGTACAGGTCAGGTCTCTGTGAAACTGATACAGGTCAGGTCCCCGTGAAATCGATACAGGTCAGGTCCCCATGAAATTGATAGAGGTCAGGTCCCTGTGAAACTGATACAGGACAGAACCCTGTGAAACCAATACAGGAGGTCAGGTCCCCGTGAAACTGATACAGGTTAGTTCCCTGTGAAACTATTACAGGCCAGGTCCCCATGGAGCTGATACAGGTCAGGTCCCTGTGAATATTGTAGAGGTCAGGTCCCCATGAAATTGATACAGGTAGGGTTCATGTGAAACTGATACAGGTCAGGTCCCCGTGAAACTGATACAGGTCAGGTCCCTTTGAAGATTATAGAGGTCAGGTCCCTGTGAAACTGATACAGGTCAGGTCCCCATGGAGCTGATACAGGTCAGGTCCCCGTGAAACTGATACAGGTTAGGTCCCTATGAAACTATTACAGGCCAGGTCCGCATGGAGCTGACACAGGTCAGGTCCCTGTGAAACTGATACAGGTCAGGTCCCTGTGAAACTGATACAGGTCAGGTCCCCGTGAAACTGCTAGAGGTCAGGTCCCTGTGAATATTATAGAGGTCAGGTCCCTGTGAAACTGATACAGGTCAGGTCAAAATGAAACTGATACAGGTCAGATCCCTGTGAAACTGGTACAAGTCAGGTCCCCATGAAACTGATACAGGTGAGGTCCCTGTGAAACTGATACAGGTCAGGTCCCTGTGAAACTGATACAGGTCAGGTCCCCGTGAAACTGATACAGGTCAGGTCCCTGTGAATATTGTAGAGGTCAGGTCCGCATGAAATTGATACAGGTAGGGTTCATGTGAAACTGATACAGGTCAGGTCCCCGTGAAACTGATACAGGTCAGGTCCCTGTGAATATTATAGAGGTCAGGTCCCTGTGAAGCTGATACAGGTCAGGTCCCCATGGAGCTGATACAGGTCAGGTCCCTGTGAAACAGATACAGGTCAGGTCCCTGTGAAACTGATACAGGTCAGGTCCCCGTGAAACTGATAAAGGTAAGGTCCCCATGAAACTGATACAGGTCAGGTCCCTGTGAAGCTGATACAGGTTGGGTCCCTGTGAAACTGATACAGGTCAGGTCCCTGTGAAACTGATACAGGTCAGGTCCCCATGAAACTGTTACAGGTCAGGTCCCCATGAAACTGATACAGGTCAGGTCCCCATGACACTGATACAGGTCAGGTCCCTGTGAAACTGATACAGGTCAGGTCCCTGTGAAACTGCGACAGGTCACGTCCTCATGAAACTGATACAGGTCATGTCCAATTAAAACTGGTACAGCTCAGGTCCTTTTGAAACTGATACAGGTCAGGTCCCCGTGAAACTGATACAGGTTAGGTTCCTGTGAAGCTGATACAGGTCAGGTCCCCATGAAACTGATACAGGTCAGGCCCCTGGGAAACTGGTACAGGTCAAGTCCCTGTGAAACCGGTAAAGGTCAGGTCCCCGTGAAACTGATACAGGTTAGGTCCCTATGAAACTATTACAGGCCAGGTCCCCATGGAGCTGACACAGGTCAGGTCCCTGTGAAACTGATACAGGTCAGGTCCCTGTGAAACTGATACAGGTCAGGTCCCCGTGAAACTGATAGAGGTCAGGTCCCTGTGAATATTATAGAGGTCAGGTCCCTGTGAAACTGATACAGGTCAGGTCCCCATGAAACTGATACAGGTCAGATCCCTGTGAAACTGGTACAAGTCAGGTCCCCATGAAACTGATACAGGTGATGTCCCTGTGAAACTGATACAGGTCAGGTCCCTGTGAAACTGATACAGCTCAGGTCCCCGTGAAACTGATACAGGTCAGGTCCCTGTGAATATTGTAGAGGTCAGGTCCCCATGAAATTGATACAGGTAGGGTTCATGTGAAACTTATACAGGTCAGGTCCCCGTGAAACTGATACAGGTCAGGTCCCTGTGAATATTATAGAGGTCAGGTCCCCGTGAAACTGATACAGGTCAGGTCCCCATGGAGCTGATACAGGTCAGGTCCCCGTGAAACTGATACAGGTTAGGTCCCTATGAAACTATTACAGGCCAGGTCCCCATGGAGCTGACACAGGTCAGGTCCCTGTGAAACTGATACAGGTCAGGCCCCTGTGAAACTGATACAGGTCAGGTCCCCGTGAAACTGCTAGAGGTCAGGTCCCTGTGAATATTATAGAGGTCAGGTCCCTGTGAAACTGATACAGGTCAGGTCCCCATGAAACTGATACAGGTCAGATCCCTGTGAAACTGGTACAAGTCAGGTCCCCATGAAACTGATACAGGTGAGGTCCCTGTGAAACTGATACAGGTCAGGTCCCTGTGAAACTGATACAGGTCAGGTCCCCGTGAAACTGATACAGGTCAGGTCCCTGTGAATATTGTAGAGGTCTGGTCCCCATGAAATTGATACAGGTAGGGTTCATGTGAAACTGATACAGGTCAGGTCCCCGTGAAACTGATACAGGTCAGGTCCCTGTGAATATTATAGAGGTCAGGTCCCTGTGAAACTGATACAGGTCAGGTCCCCATTGAGCTGATACCGGTCAGGTCCCTGTGAAACAGATACAGGTCAGGTCCCTGTGAAACTGATACAGGTCAGGTCCCCGTGAAACTGATAAAGGTAAGGTCCCCATGAAACTGATACAGGTCAGTTCCCTGTGAAGCTGATACAGGTTGGGTCCCTGTGAAACTAATACAGGTCAGGTCCCTGTGAAACTGATACAGGTCAGGTCCCCATGAAACTGTTACAGGTCAGGTCCACATGAAACTGATACAGGTCAGGTCCCCATGACACTGATACAGGTCAGGTCCCCGTGAAACTGATACAGGCCAGGTCCCAGTGAAACTGGTACAGGTCAGGTCCCCATGAAA
Source organism: Salvelinus fontinalis (assembly GCF_029448725.1). Taxonomy (NCBI): domain Eukaryota; kingdom Metazoa; phylum Chordata; class Actinopteri; order Salmoniformes; family Salmonidae; genus Salvelinus; species Salvelinus fontinalis. The sequence continues at coordinate 24,632,212 of NC_074699.1, forward strand.
CTGATACAGGTCAGTTCCCTGTGAAACTGATACAGGCCAGGTCCCCGTGAAACTGATACAGGTCAGGTCCCTGTGAAGCTGATACAGGTCAGGTCTCAGTGAAACTGACACAGGTCAGGTCCCAGTGAAACTGATACAGGTCAGGTCCACGTGAAACTGATACAGGTCAGGTCCCTGTGAAGCTGATACAGGTCGGGTCCCGGTGAAACTGATACAGGTCAGGTCCCTGTGAAACTGATACAGGTCAGGTCCCCGTGAAACTGATACAGGTCAGGTCCCCGTGAAACTGATACAGGCCAGGTCCCCGTGAAACTGGTACAGGTCAGGTCCCCATAAAACTGATACAGGTCAGGTCCCTGTGAAACTGATACAGGCCAGGTCCCCGTGAAACTGATACAGGTCAGGTTCATTTGAAACTGATACAGGTCAGGTCCCAGTGAAACTGATAAAGGTCAGGTCCCTGTGAAACTGGTACAGGTCAGGTCCCTGTGAAACCGGTACAGGTCAGGTCCCTGTGAAACTGATACAGGTCAGGTCCCTGTGAAACTGATACAGGTTAGGTCCCTGTGAAACTGATACAGGTCAGTTCCCCATGAAATTGATACAGGTCAGGTCCCTGTGAAACTGATACAGGTAAGAACCCTGTGAAACCAATACAGGTCAGGTCCCCGTGAAACTGATACAGGTTAGGTCCCTGTGAAACTATTACAGGCCAGGTCCCCATGGAGCTGTTACAGGTCAGGTCCCTGTGAAACTGATACAGGTCAGGTCCCTGTGAAACTGATACAGGTCAGGTCCCCGTGAAACTGATACAGGTCAGGTCCCTGTGAATATTATAGAGGTCAGGTCCCTGTGAAACTGATACAGGTCAGGTCCCCATGGAGCTGATACAGGTCAGGTCCCTGTGAAACTGATACAGGTCAGGTCCCTGTGAAACTGATACAGGTCAGGTCCCCGTGAAACTGATACAGGTCAGGTCCCTGTGAATATCATAGAGGTCAGGTCCCTGTGAAACTGATACAGGTCAGGTCCCTGTGAAACTGATACAGGTCAGGTCCCCGTGAAACTGATACAGGTCAGGTCCCTGTGAATATTATAGAGGTCAGGTCCCTGTGAAACGGATACAGGTCAGGTCCCCATGGAGATGATACAGGTCAGGTCCCTGTGAAACTGATACAGGTCAGGTCCCTGTGAAACTGATACAGGTCAGGTCCCCGTGAAACTGATACAGGTCAGGTCCCTGTGAATATTATAGAGGTCAGGTCCCCATGAAACTGACACAGGCCAGTTCCCCGTGAAACGGATACAGGTCAGGTCCCCGTGAAACTGATACAGGTCAGGTCCCTGTGAAAATTATAGAGGTCAGGTCCCTGTGAAACGGATACAGGTCAGGTCCCCATTGAGCTGATACAGGTCAGGTCCCTGTGAAACTGATACAGGTCAGGTCCCTGTGAAACTGATACAGGTCAGGTCCCCGTGAAACTGATACAGGTCAGGTCCCTGTGAATATTATAGAGGTCAGGTCCCCATGAAACTGATACATGTCAGGTCCCCGTGAAACTGATACAGGTCAGGTCCCCATGAAATTGATACAGGTCAGGTCCCTGTGAAACTGATACAGGTCAGAACCCTGTGAAACCAATACAGGTCAGGTCCCCGTGAAACTGATACAGGTTAGGTCCCTGTGAAACTGATACAGGTCAGAACCCTGTGAAACCAATACAGGTCAGGTCCCCGTGAAACTGATACAGGTTAGGTCCCTGTGAAACTGAAACAGGCCAGGTCCCCATGGAGCTGACACAGGTCAGGTCCCTGTGAAACTGATACAGGTCATTTCCCTGTGAAACTGATACAGGTCAGGTCCCCGTGAAACTGATAGAGGTCAGGTCCCTGTGAATATTATAGAGGTCAGGTCCCTGTGAAACTGATACAGGTCAGGTCCCCATGAAACTGATACAAGTCAGATCCCTGTGAAACTTGTACGTGTCAGGTCCCCATGAAACTGATACAGGTGAGGTCCCTGTGAAACTGATACAGGTCAGGTCCCTGTGAAACTGATACAGGTCAGGTCCCCGTGAAACTGATACAGGTCAGGTCCCTGTGAATATTATAGAGGTCAGGTCCCTGTGAAACTGATACAGGTAGGGTTCATGTGAAACTGATACAGGTCAGGTCCCCGTGAAACTGATACAGGTCAGGTCCCTGTGAATATTATAGAGGTCAGGTCCCTGTGAAACTGATACAGGTCAGGTCCCCATGGAGCTGATACAGGTCAGGTCCCTGTGAAACTGATACAGGTCAGGTCCCTGTGAAACTGATACAGGTCAGGTCCCTGTGAAGCTGATACAGGTTGGGTCCCTGTGAAACTGATACAGGTCAGGTCCCTGTGAAACTGATACAGGTCAGGTCCCCAGGAAACTGATACAGGTCAGGTCCCCATGAAACTGATACAGGTCAGGTCCCCATGAAACTGATACAGGTCAGGTCCCTGTGAAACTGATACTGGTCAGGTCCCTGTGAAACTGGGACAGGTCACGTCCTCATGAAACTGATACAGGTCAGGTCCATTTAAAACTGGTACAGCTCAGGTCCTTTTGAAACTGATACAGGTCAGGTCCCCGTGATACTGGTACAGGTCAGGTCTCCGTGAAACTGATACAGGTCAGGTCCCTGTGAAACTGATACAGGTCAGGTCCCCGTGAAACTGATACAGGTTAGGTTCCTGTGAAGCTGATACAGGTCAGGTCCCCATGAAACTGATACAGGTCAGGTCCCTGTGAAACTGATACAGGTCAGGTCCCTGTGAAACTGATACAGGTCAGGTCCCTGTGAAACTGGTACAGGTCAGGTCCCTGTGAAACCGGTACAGGTCAGGTCTCTGTGAAACTGATACAGGTCAGGTCCCCGTGAAATCGATACAGGTCAGGTCCCCATGAAATTGATACAGGTCAGGTCCCTGTGAAACTGATACAGGTCAGAACCCTGTGAAACCAATACAGGTCAGGTCCCCGTGAAACTGATTTAGGTTAGGTCCCTGTGAAACTATTACAGGCCAGGTCCCCATGGAGCTGATACAGGTCAGGTCCCTGTGAAACTGATACAGGTCAGGTCCCTGTGAAACTGATACAGGTCAGGTCCTCGTGAAACTGATACAGGTCAGGTCCCTGTGAATATTATAAAGGTCAGGTCCCTGTGAAACTGATACAGGTCAGGTCCCCATGAAACTGATACAGGTCAGATACCTGTGAAACTGGTACAGGTCAGGTCCCCATGAAACTGATACAGGTGAGGTCCCCGTGAAACTGATACAGGCCAGGTCCCCGTGAAACTGATACAGGTAGGGTTCATGTGAAACTGATACAGGTCAGGTCCCCGTGAAACTGATACAGGTCAGGTCCCCATGAAACTGATACAGGTCAGGTCCCCGTGAAACTGATATAGGCCAGGTCCCTGTGAAACTGGTACAGGTCAGGTCCCCATGAAACTGATACAGGTCAGGTCCCTGTGAAACTGTTACAGGTCAGCTCCCCATGAAACTGATACAAGGCAGGTCCCTGTGAAACTGATACAGGTCAGGTCCCCATGAAACTTATACAGGTCAGGTCCCTGTGAAACTGATACAGGTCAGGTCCCTGTGAATATTATAGAGGTCAGGTCCCTGTGAAACTGATACAGGTCAGGTCCCCATGAAACTGATACAGGTCAGATACCTGTGAAACTGGTACAGGTCAGGTCCCCATGAAACTGATACAGGTGAGGTCCCCGTGAAACTGATACAGGTAGGGTTCATGTGAAACTGATACAGGTCAGGTCCCCGTGAAACTGATACAGGTCAGGTCCCCATGAAACTGATACAGGTCAGGTCCCCGTGAAACTGATATAGGCCAGGTCCCTGTGAAACTGGTACAGGTCAGGTCCCCATGAAACTGATACAGGTCAGGTCCCTGTGAAACTGATACAGGTCAGGTCCCCATGAAACTGATACAGGTCAGATCCCTGTGAAACTGGTACAAGTCAGGTCCCCATGAAACTGATACAGGTGAGGTCCCTGTGAAACTGATACAGGTCAGGTCCCTGTGAAACTGATACAGGTCAGGTCCCCGTGAAACTGATACAGGTCAGGTCCCTGTGAATATTGTAGAGGTCTGGTCCCCATGAAATTGATACAGGTAGGGTTCATGTGAAACTGATACAGGTCAGGTCCCCGTGAAACTGATACAGGTCAGGTCCCTGTGAATATTATAGAGGTCAGGTCCCTGTGAAACTGATACAGGTCAGGTCCCCATTGAGCTGATACCGGTCAGGTCCCTGTGAAACAGATACAGGTCAGGTCCCTGTGAAACTGATACAGGTCAGGTCCCCGTGAAACTGATAAAGGTAAGGTCCCCATGAAACTGATACAGGTCAGTTCCCTGTGAAGCTGATACAGGTTGGGTCCCTGTGAAACTAATACAGGTCAGGTCCCTGTGAAACTGATACAGGTCAGGTCCCCATGAAACTGTTACAGGTCAGGTCCACATGAAACTGATACAGGTCAGGTCCCCATGACACTGATACAGGTCAGGTCCCCGTGAAACTGATACAGGCCAGGTCCCAGTGAAACTGGTACAGGTCAGGTCCCCATAAAACTGATACAGGTCAGTTCCCTGTGAAACTGATACAGGCCAGGTCCCCGTGAAACTGATACAGGTCAGGTCCCTGTGAAGCTGATACAGGTCAGGTCTCAGTGAAACTGACACAGGTCAGGTCCCAGTGAAACTGATACAGGTCAGGTCCACGTGAAACTGATACAGGTCAGGTCCCTGTGAAGCTGATACAGGTCGGGTCCCGGTGAAACTGATACAGGTCAGGTCCCTGTGAAACTGATACAGGTCAGGTCCCCGTGAAACTGATACAGGTCAGGTCCCCGTGAAACTGATACAGGCCAGGTCCCCGTGAAACTGGTACAGGTCAGGTCCCCATAAAACTGATACAGGTCAGGTCCCTGTGAAACTGATACAGGCCAGGTCCCCGTGAAACTGATACAGGTCAGGTTCATTTGAAACTGATACAGGTCAGGTCCCAGTGAAACTGATAAAGGTCAGGTCCCTGTGAAACTGGTACAGGTCAGGTCCCTGTGAAACCGGTACAGGTCAGGTCCCTGTGAAACTGATACAGGTCAGGTCCCTGTGAAACTGATACAGGTTAGGTCCCTGTGAAACTGATACAGGTCAGTTCCCCATGAAATTGATACAGGTCAGGTCCCTGTGAAACTGATACAGGTAAGAACCCTGTGAAACCAATACAGGTCAGGTCCCCGTGAAACTGATACAGGTTAGGTCCCTGTGAAACTATTACAGGCCAGGTCCCCATGGAGCTGTTACAGGTCAGGTCCCTGTGAAACTGATACAGGTCAGGTCCCTGTGAAACTGATACAGGTCAGGTCCCCGTGAAACTGATACAGGTCAGGTCCCTGTGAATATTATAGAGGTCAGGTCCCTGTGAAACTGATACAGGTCAGGTCCCCATGGAGCTGATACAGGTCAGGTCCCTGTGAAACTGATACAGGTCAGGTCCCTGTGAAACTGATACAGGTCAGGTCCCCGTGAAACGTATACAGGTCAGGTCCCTGTGAATATCATAGAGGTCAGGTCCCTGTGAAACTGATACAGGTCAGGTCCCTGTGAAACTGATACAGGTCAGGTCCCCGTGAAACTGATACAGGTCAGGTCCCTGTGAATATTATAGAGGTCAGGTCCCTGTGAAACGGATACAGGTCAGGTCCCCATGGAGATGATACAGGTCAGGTCCCTGTGAAACTGATACAGGTCAGGTCCCTGTGAAACTGATACAGGTCAGGTCCCCGTGAAACTGATACAGGTCAGGTCCCTGTGAATATTATAGAGGTCAGGTCCCCATGAAACTGACACAGGCCAGTTCCCCGTGAAACGGATACAGGTCAGGTCCCCGTGAAACTGATACAGGTCAGGTCCCTGTGAAAATTATAGAGGTCAGGTCCCTGTGAAACGGATACAGGTCAGGTCCCCATTGAGCTGATACAGGTCAGGTCCCTGTGAAACTGATACAGGTCAGGTCCCTGTGAAACTGATACAGGTCAGGTCCCCGTGAAACTGATACAGGTCAGGTCCCTGTGAATATTATAGAGGTCAGGTCCCCATGAAACTGATACATGTCAGGTCCCCGTGAAACTGATACAGGTCAGGTCCCCATGAAATTGATACAGGTCAGGTCCCTGTGAAACTGATACAGGTCAGAACCCTGTGAAACCAATACAGGTCAGGTCCCCGTGAAACTGATACAGGTTAGGTCCCTGTGAAACTGATACAGGTCAGAACCCTGTGAAACCAATACAGGTCAGGTCCCCGTGAAACTGATACAGGTTAGGTCCCTGTGAAACTGAAACAGGCCAGGTCCCCATGGAGCTGACACAGGTCAGGTCCCTGTGAAACTGATACAGGTCATTTCCCTGTGAAACTGATACAGGTCAGGTCCCCGTGAAACTGATAGAGGTCAGGTCCCTGTGAATATTATAGAGGTCAGGTCCCTGTGAAACTGATACAGGTCAGGTCCCCATGAAACTGATACAAGTCAGATCCCTGTGAAACTTGTACGTGTCAGGTCCCCATGAAACTGATACAGGTGAGGTCCCTGTGAAACTGATACAGGTCAGGTCCCTGTGAAACTGATACAGGTCAGGTCCCCGTGAAACTGATACAGGTCAGGTCCCTGTGAATATTATAGAGGTCAGGTCCCTGTGAAACTGATACAGGTAGGGTTCATGTGAAACTGATACAGGTCAGGTCCCCGTGAAACTGATACAGGTCAGGTCCCTGTGAATATTATAGAGGTCAGGTCCCTGTGAAACTGATACAGGTCAGGTCCCCATGGAGCTGATACAGGTCAGGTCCCTGTGAAACTGATACAGGTCAGGTCCCTGTGAAACTGATACAGGTCAGGTCCCTGTGAAGCTGATACAGGTTGGGTCCCTGTGAAACTGATACAGGTCAGGTCCCTGTGAAACTGATACAGGTCAGGTCCCCAGGAAACTGATACAGGTCAGGTCCCCATGAAACTGATACAGGTCAGGTCCCCATGAAACTGATACAGGTCAGGTCCCTGTGAAACTGATACTGGTCAGGTCCCTGTGAAACTGGGACAGGTCACGTCCTCATGAAACTGATACAGGTCAGGTCCATTTAAAACTGGTACAGCTCAGGTCCTTTTGAAACTGATACAGGTCAGGTCCCCGTGATACTGGTACAGGTCAGGTCTCCGTGAAACTGATACAGGTCAGGTCCTTGTGAAACTGATACAGGTCAGGTCCCCGTGAAACTGATACAGGTTAGGTTCCTGTGAAGCTGATACAGGTCAGGTCCCCATGAAACTGATACAGGTCAGGTCCCTGTGAAACTGATACAGGTCAGGTCCCTGTGAAACTGATACAGGTCAGGTCCCTGTGAAACTGGTACAGGTCAGGTCCCTGTGAAACCGGTACAGGTCAGGTCTCTGTGAAACTGATACAGGTCAGGTCCCCGTGAAATCGATACAGGTCAGGTCCCCATGAAATTGATACAGGTCAGGTCCCTGTGAAACTGATACAGGTCAGAACCCTGTGAAACCAATACAGGTCAGGTCCCCGTGAAACTGATTTAGGTTAGGTCCCTGTGAAACTATTACAGGCCAGGTCCCCATGGAGCTGATACAGGTCAGGTCCCTGTGAAACTGATACAGGTCAGGTCCCTGTGAAACTGATACAGGTCAGGTCCTCGTGAAACTGATACAGGTCAGGTCCCTGTGAATATTATAAAGGTCAGGTCCCTGTGAAACTGATACAGGTCAGGTCCCCATGAAACTGATACAGGTCAGATACCTGTGAAACTGGTACAGGTCAGGTCCCCATGAAACTGATACAGGTGAGGTCCCCGTGAAACTGATACAGGCCAGGTCCCCGTGAAACTGATACAGGTAGGGTTCATGTGAAACTGATACAGGTCAGGTCCCCGTGAAACTGATACAGGTCAGGTCCCCATGAAACTGATACAGGTCAGGTCCCCGTGAAACTGATATAGGCCAGGTCCCTGTGAAACTGGTACAGGTCAGGTCCCCATGAAACTGATACAGGTCAGGTCCCTGTGAAACTGTTACAGGTCAGCTCCCCATGAAACTGATACAAGGCAGGTCCCTGTGAAACTGATACAGGTCAGGTCCCCATGAAACTTATACAGGTCAGGTCCCTGTGAAACTGATACAGGTCAGGTCCCTGTGAATATTATAGAGGTCAGGTCCCTGTGAAACTGATACAGGTCAGGTCCCCATGAAACTGATACAGGTCAGATACCTGTGAAACTGGTACAGGTCAGGTCCCCATGAAACTGATACAGGTGAGGTCCCCGTGAAACTGATACAGGTAGGGTTCATGTGAAACTGATACAGGTCAGGTCCCCGTGAAACTGATACAGGTCAGGTCCCCATGAAACTGATACAGGTCAGGTCCCCGTGAAACTGATATAGGCCAGGTCCCTGTGAAACTGGTACAGGTCAGGTCCCCATGAAACTGATACAGGTCAGGTCCCTGTGAAACTGTTACAGGTCAGCTCCCCATGAAACTGATACAAGGCAGGTCCCTGTGAAACTGATACAGGTCAGGTCCCCATGAAACTTATACAGGTCAGGTCCCTGTGAAACTGATACAGGTCAGATCCCCATGAAACTGATACAGGTCAGGTCCCCATGAAACTGATACAGGTCAGGTCCCTGTGAAACTGAAACAGGTCAGGTCCCTGTGAAACTGGGACAGGTCACGTCCTCATGAAACTGATACAGGTCAGGTCCAATTAAAACTGGTACAGCTCAGGTCCTTTTGAAACTGATACAGGTCAGGTCCCCGTGAAACTGATACAGGTCAGGTCCCCATGGAGCTGATACAGGTCAGGTCCCTGTGAAACTGATACAGGTCAGGTCCCCGTGAAACTGATACAGGTCAGGTCCCTGTGAAACTGATACATGTCAGGTCCCCATGAAACTGATACATGTCAGGTCCCCGTGAAACTGATACAGGTCAGGTCCCCATGAAATTGATACAGGGCAGGTCCCTGTGAAACTGATACAGGTCAGAACCCTGTGAAACCAATACAGGTCAGGTCCCAGTGAAACTGATACAGGTTAGGTCCCTGTGAAACTGATACAGGTCAGAACCCTGTGAAACCAATACAGGTCAGGTCCCAGTGAAACTGATACAGGTTAGGTCCCTGTGAAACTGATACAGGCCAGGTCCCCATGGAGCTGACACAGGTCAGGTCCCTGTGAAACTGATACAGGTCAGGTCCCTGTGAAACTGATACAGGTCAGGTCCCCGTGAAACTGATAGAGGTCAGGTCCCTGTGAATATTATAGAGGTCAGGTCCCTGTGAAACTGATACAGGTCAGGTCCCCATGAAACTGATACAAGTCAGATCCCTGTGAAACTTGTACGTGTCAGGTCCCCATGAAACTGATACAGGTGAGGTCCCTGTGAAACTGATACAGGTCAGGTCCCTGTGAAACTGATACAGGTCAGGTCCCCGTGAAACTGATACAGGTCAGGTCCCTGTGAATATTATAGAGGTCAGGTCCCTGTGAAACTGATACAGGTAGGGTTCATGTGAAACTGATACAGGTCAGGTCCCCGTGAAACTGATACAGGTCAGGTCCCTGTGAATATTATAGAGGTCAGGTCCCTGTGAAACTGATACAGGTCAGGTCCCCATGGAGCTGATACAGGTCAGGTCCCTGTGAAACTGATACAGGTCAGGTCCCTGTGAAACTGATACAGGTCAGGTCCCCGTGAAACTGATAAAGGTAAGGTCCCCATGAAACTGATACAGGTCATGTCCCTGTGAAGCTGATACAGGTTGGGTCCCTGTGAAACTGATACAGGTCAGGTCCCTGTGAAACTGATACAGGTCAGGTCGCCAGGAAACTGATACAGGTCAGGTCCCCATGAAACTGATACAGGTCAGGTCCCCATGAAACTGATACAGGTCAGGTCCCTGTGAAACTGATACTGGTCAGGTCACTGTGAAACTGGGACAGGTCACGTCCTCATGAAACTGATACAGGTCAGGTCCATTTAAAACTGGTACAGCTCAGGTCCTTTTGAAACTGATACAGGTCAGGTCCCCGTGATACTGGTACAGGTCAGGTCTCCGTGAAACTGATACAGGTCAGGTCCCTGTGAAACTGATACAGGTCAGGTCCCCGTGAAACTGATACAGGTTAGGTTCCTGTGAAGCTGATACAGGTCAGGTCCCCATGAAACTGATACAGGTCAGGTCCCTGTGAAACTGATACAGGTCAGGTCCCTGTGAAACTGATACAGGTCAGGTCCCTGTGAAACTGGTACAGGTCAGGTCCCTGTGAAACCGGTACAGGTCAGGTCTCTGTGAAACTGATACAGGTCAGGTCCCCGTGAAATCGATACAGGTCAGGTCCCCATGAAATTGATACAGGTCAGGTCCCTGTGAAACTGATACAGGTCAGAACCCTGTGAAACCAATACAGGTCAGGTCCCCGTGAAACTGATTTAGGTTAGGTCCCTGTGAAACTATTACAGGCCAGGTCCCCATGGAGCTGATACAGGTCAGGTCCCTGTGAAACTGATACAGGTCAGGTCCCTGTGAAACTGATACAGGTCAGGTCCTCGTGAAACTGATACAGGTCAGGTCCCTGTGAATATTATAAAGGTCAGGTCCCTGTGAAACTGATACAGGTCAGGTCCCCATGAAACTGATACAGGTCAGATACCTGTGAAACTGGTACAGGTCAGGTCCCCATGAAACTGATACAGGTGAGGTCCCTGTGAAACTGATACAGGCCAGGTCCCCGTGAAACTGATACAGGTAGGGTTCATGTGAAACTGATACAGGTCAGGTCCCCGTGAAACTGATACAGGTCAGGTCCCCATGAAACTGATACAGGTCAGGTCCCCGTGAAACTGATATAGGCCAGGTCCCTGTGAAACTGGTACAGGTCAGGTCCCCATGAAACTGATACAGGTCAGGTCCCTGTGAAACTGTTACAGGTCAGCTCCCCATGAAACTGATACAAGGCAGGTCCCTGTGAAACTGATACAGGTCAGGTCCCCATGAAACTTATACAGGTCAGGTCCCTGTGAAACTGATACAGGTCAGGTCCCTGTGAATATTATAGAGGTCAGGTCCCTGTGAAACTGATACAGGTCAGGTCCCCATGAAACTGATACAGGTCAGATACCTGTGAAACTGGTACAGGTCAGGTCCCCATGAAACTGATACAGGTGAGGTCCCCGTGAAACTGATACAGGTAGGGTTCATGTGAAACTGATACAGGTCAGGTCCCCGTGAAACTGATACAGGTCAGGTCCCCATGAAACTGATACAGGTCAGGTCCCCGTGAAACTGATATAGGCCAGGTCCCTGTGAAACTGGTACAGGTCAGGTCCCCATGAAACTGATACAGGTCAGGTCCCTGTGAAACTGTTACAGGTCAGCTCCCCATGAAACTGATACAAGGCAGGTCCCTGTGAAACTGATACAGGTCAGGTCCCCATGAAACTTATACAGGTCAGGTCCCTGTGAAACTGATACAGGTCAGATCCCCATGAAACTGATACAGGTCAGGTCCCCATGAAACTGATACAGGTCAGGTCCCTGTGAAACTGAAACAGGTCAGGTCCCTGTGAAACTGGGACAGGTCACGTCCTCATGAAACTGATACAGGTCAGGTCCAATTAAAACTGGTACAGCTCAGGTCCTTTTGAAACTGATACAGGTCAGGTCCCCGTGAAACTGATACAGGTCAGGTCCCCATGGAGCTGATACAGGTCAGGTCCCTGTGAAACTGATACAGGTCAGGTCCCCGTGAAACTGATACAGGTCAGGTCCCTGTGAAACTGATACATGTCAGGTCCCCATGAAACTGATACATGTCAGGTCCCCGTGAAACTGATACAGGTCAGGTCCCCATGAAATTGATACAGGGCAGGTCCCTGTGAAACTGATACAGGTCAGAACCCTGTGAAACCAATACAGGTCAGGTCCCCGTGAAACTGATACAGGTTAGGTCCCTGTGAAACTGATACAGGTCAGAACCCTGTGAAACCAATACAGGTCAGGTCCCAGTGAAACTGATACAGGTTAGGTCCCTGTGAAACTGATACAGGCCAGGTCCCCATGGAGCTGACACAGGTCAGGTCCCTGTGAAACTGATACAGGTCAGGTCCCTGTGAAACTGATACAGGTCAGGTCCCCGTGAAACTGATAGAGGTCAGGTCCCTGTGAATATTATAGAGGTCAGGTCCCTGTGAAACTGATACAGGTCAGGTCCCCATGAAACTGATACAAGTCAGATCCCTGTGAAACTTGTACGTGTCAGGTCCCCATGAAACTGATACAGGTGAGGTCCCTGTGAAACTGATACAGGTCAGGTCCCTGTGAAACTGATACAGGTCAGGTCCCCGTGAAACTGATACAGGTCAGGTCCCTGTGAATATTATAGAGGTCAGGTCCCTGTGAAACTGATACAGGTAGGGTTCATGTGAAACTGATACAGGTCAGGTCCCCGTGAAACTGATACAGGTCAGGTCCCTGTGAATATTATAGAGGTCAGGTCCCTGTGAAACTGATACAGGTCAGGTCCCCATGGAGCTGATACAGGTCAGGTCCCTGTGAAACTGATACAGGTCAGGTCCCTGTGAAACTGATACAGGTCAGGTCCCCGTGAAACTGATAAAGGTAAGGTCCCCATGAAACTGATACAGGTCATGTCCCTGTGAAGCTGATACAGGTTGGGTCCCTGTGAAACTGATACAGGTCAGGTCCCTGTGAAACTGATACAGGTCAGGTCCCCAGGAAACTGATACAGGTCAGGTCCCCATGAAACTGATACAGGTCAGGTCCCCATGAAACTGATACAGGTCAGGTCCCTGTGAAACTGATACTGGTCAGGTCACTGTGAAACTGGGACAGGTCACGTCCTCATGAAACTGATACAGGTCAGGTCCATTTAAAACTGGTACAGCTCAGGTCCTTTTGAAACTGATACAGGTCAGGTCCCCGTGATACTGGTACAGGTCAGGTCTCCGTGAAACTGATACAGGTCAGGTCCCTGTGAAACTGATACAGGTCAGGTCCCCGTGAAACTGATACAGGTTAGGTTCCTGTGAAGCTGATACAGGTCAGGTCCCCATGAAACTGATACAGGTCAGGTCCCTGTGAAACTGATACAGGTCAGGTCCCTGTGAAACTGATACAGGTCAGGTCCCTGTGAAACTGGTACAGGTCAGGTCCCTGTGAAACCGGTACAGGTCAGGTCTCTGTGAAACTGATACAGGTCAGGTCCCCGTGAAATCGATACAGGTCAGGTCCCCATGAAATTGATACAGGTCAGGTCCCTGTGAAACTGATACAGGTCAGAACCCTGTGAAACCAATACAGGTCAGGTCCCCGTGAAACTGATTTAGGTTAGGTCCCTGTGAAACTATTACAGGCCAGGTCCCCATGGAGCTGATACAGGTCAGGTCCCTGTGAAACTGATACAGGTCAGGTCCCTGTGAAACTGATACAGGTCAGGTCCTCGTGAAACTGATACAGGTCAGGTCCCTGTGAATATTATAAAGGTCAGGTCCCTGTGAAACTGATACAGGTCAGGTCCCCATGAAACTGATACAGGTCAGATACCTGTGAAACTGGTACAGGTCAGGTCCCCATGAAACTGATACAGGTGAGGTCCCTGTGAAACTGATACAGGCCAGGTCCCCGTGAAACTGATACAGGTAGGGTTCATGTGAAACTGATACAGGTCAGGTCCCCGTGAAACTGATACAGGTCAGGTCCCCATGAAACTGATACAGGTCAGGTCCCCGTGAAACTGATATAGGCCAGGTCCCTGTGAAACTGGTACAGGTCAGGTCCCCATGAAACTGATACAGGTCAGGTCCCTGTGAAACTGTTACAGGTCAGCTCCCCATGAAACTGATACAAGGCAGGTCCCTGTGAAACTGATACAGGTCAGGTCCCCATGAAACTTATACAGGTCAGGTCCCTGTGAAACTGATACAGGTCAGGTCCCTGTGAATATTATAGAGGTCAGGTCCCTGTGAAACTGATACAGGTCAGGTCCCCATGAAACTGATACAGGTCAGATACCTGTGAAACTGGTACAGGTCAGGTCCCCATGAAACTGATACAGGTGAGGTCCCCGTGAAACTGATACAGGTAGGGTTCATGTGAAACTGATACAGGTCAGGTCCCCGTGAAACTGATACAGGTCAGGTCCCCATGAAACTGATACAGGTCAGGTCCCCGTGAAACTGATATAGGCCAGGTCCCTGTGAAACTGGTACAGGTCAGGTCCCCATGAAACTGATACAGGTCAGGTCCCTGTGAAACTGTTACAGGTCAGCTCCCCATGAAACTGATACAAGGCAGGTCCCTGTGAAACTGATACAGGTCAGGTCCCCATGAAACTTATACAGGTCAGGTCCCTGTGAAACTGATACAGGTCAGATCCCCATGAAACTGATACAGGTCAGGTCCCCATGAAACTGATACAGGTCAGGTCCCTGTGAAACTGAAACAGGTCAGGTCCCTGTGAAACTGGGACAGGTCACGTCCTCATGAAACTGATACAGGTCAGGTCCAATTAAAACTGGTACAGCTCAGGTCCTTTTGAAACTGATACAGGTCAGGTCCCCGTGAAACTGATACAGGTCAGGTCCCCATGGAGCTGATACAGGTCAGGTCCCTGTGAAACTGATACAGGTCAGGTCCCCGTGAAACTGATACAGGTCAGGTCCCTGTGAAACTGATACATGTCAGGTCCCCATGAAACTGATACATGTCAGGTCCCCGTGAAACTGATACAGGTCAGGTCCCCATGAAATTGATACAGGGCAGGTCCCTGTGAAACTGATACAGGTCAGAACCCTGTGAAACCAATACAGGTCAGGTCCCCGTGAAACTGATACAGGTTAGGTCCCTGTGAAACTGATACAGGTCAGAACCCTGTGAAACCAATACAGGTCAGGTCCCAGTGAAACTGATACAGGTTAGGTCCCTGTGAAACTGATACAGGCCAGGTCCCCATGGAGCTGACACAGGTCAGGTCCCTGTGAAACTGATACAGGTCAGGTCCCTGTGAAACTGATACAGGTCAGGTCCCCGTGAAACTGATAGAGGTCAGGTCCCTGTGAATATTATAGAGGTCAGGTCCCTGTGAAACTGATACAGGTCAGGTCCCCATGAAACTGATACAAGTCAGATCCCTGTGAAACTTGTACGTGTCAGGTCCCCATGAAACTGATACAGGTGAGGTCCCTGTGAAACTGATACAGGTCAGGTCCCTGTGAAACTGATACAGGTCAGGTCCCCGTGAAACTGATACAGGTCAGGTCCCTGTGAATATTATAGAGGTCAGGTCCCTGTGAAACTGATACAGGTAGGGTTCATGTGAAACTGATACAGGTCAGGTCCCCGTGAAACTGATACAGGTCAGGTCCCTGTGAATATTATAGAGGTCAGGTCCCTGTGAAACTGATACAGGTCAGGTCCCCATGGAGCTGATACAGGTCAGGTCCCTGTGAAACTGATACAGGTCAGGTCCCTGTGAAACTGATACAGGTCAGGTCCCCGTGAAACTGATAAAGGTAAGGTCCCCATGAAACTGATACAGGTCATGTCCCTGTGAAGCTGATACAGGTTGGGTCCCTGTGAAACTGATACAGGTCAGGTCCCTGTGAAACTGATACAGGTCAGGTCCCCAGGAAACTGATACAGGTCAGGTCCCCATGAAACTGATACAGGTCAGGTCCCCATGAAACTGATACAGGTCAGGTCCCTGTGAAACTGATACTGGTCAGGTCACTGTGAAACTGGGACAGGTCACGTCCTCATGAAACTGATACAGGTCAGGTCCATTTAAAACTGGTACAGCTCAGGTCCTTTTGAAACTGATACAGGTCAGGTCCCCGTGATACTGGTACAGGTCAGGTCTCCGTGAAACTGATACAGGTCAGGTCCCTGTGAAACTGATACAGGTCAGGTCCCCGTGAAACTGATACAGGTTAGGTTCCTGTGAAGCTGATACAGGTCAGGTCCCCATGAAACTGATACAGGTCAGGTCCCTGTGAAACTGATACAGGTCAGGTCCCTGTGAAACTGATACAGGTCAGGTCCCTGTGAAACTGGTACAGGTCAGGTCCCTGTGAAACCGGTACAGGTCAGGTCTCTGTGAAACTGATACAGGTCAGGTCCCCGTGAAATCGATACAGGTCAGGTCCCCATGAAATTGATACAGGTCAGGTCCCTGTGAAACTGATACAGGTCAGAACCCTGTGAAACCAATACAGGTCAGGTCCCCGTGAAACTGATTTAGGTTAGGTCCCTGTGAAACTATTACAGGCCAGGTCCCCATGGAGCTGATACAGGTCAGGTCCCTGTGAAACTGATACAGGTCAGGTCCCTGTGAAACTGATACAGGTCAGGTCCTCGTGAAACTGATACAGGTCAGGTCCCTGTGAATATTATAAAGGTCAGGTCCCTGTGAAACTGATACAGGTCAGGTCCCCATGAAACTGATACAGGTCAGATACCTGTGAAACTGGTACAGGTCAGGTCCCCATGAAACTGATACAGGTGAGGTCCCTGTGAAACTGATACAGGCCAGGTCCCCGTGAAACTGATACAGGTAGGGTTCATGTGAAACTGATACAGGTCAGGTCCCCGTGAAACTGATACAGGTCAGGTCCCCATGAAACTGATACAGGTCAGGTCCCCGTGAAACTGATATAGGCCAGGTCCCTGTGAAACTGGTACAGGTCAGGTCCCCATGAAACTGATACAGGTCAGGTCCCTGTGAAACTGTTACAGGTCAGCTCCCCATGAAACTGATACAAGGCAGGTCCCTGTGAAACTGATACAGGTCAGGTCCCCATGAAACTTATACAGGTCAGGTCCCTGTGAAACTGATACAGGTCAGGTCCCTGTGAATATTATAGAGGTCAGGTCCCTGTGAAACTGATACAGGTCAGGTCCCCATGAAACTGATACAGGTCAGATACCTGTGAAACTGGTACAGGTCAGGTCCCCATGAAACTGATACAGGTGAGGTCCCCGTGAAACTGATACAGGTAGGGTTCATGTGAAACTGATACAGGTCAGGTCCCCGTGAAACTGATACAGGTCAGGTCCCCATGAAACTGATACAGGTCAGGTCCCCGTGAAACTGATATAGGCCAGGTCCCTGTGAAACTGGTACAGGTCAGGTCCCCATGAAACTGATACAGGTCAGGTCCCTGTGAAACTGTTACAGGTCAGCTCCCCATGAAACTGATACAAGGCAGGTCCCTGTGAAACTGATACAGGTCAGGTCCCCATGAAACTTATACAGGTCAGGTCCCTGTGAAACTGATACAGGTCAGATCCCCATGAAACTGATACAGGTCAGGTCCCCATGAAACTGATACAGGTCAGGTCCCTGTGAAACTGAAACAGGTCAGGTCCCTGTGAAACTGGGACAGGTCACGTCCTCATGAAACTGATACAGGTCAGGTCCAATTAAAACTGGTACAGCTCAGGTCCTTTTGAAACTGATACAGGTCAGGTCCCCGTGAAACTGATACAGGTCAGGTCCCCATGGAGCTGATACAGGTCAGGTCCCTGTGAAACTGATACAGGTCAGGTCCCCGTGAAACTGATACAGGTCAGGTCCCTGTGAAACTGATACATGTCAGGTCCCCATGAAACTGATACATGTCAGGTCCCCGTGAAACTGATACAGGTCAGGTCCCCATGAAATTGATACAGGTCAGGTCCCTGTGAAACTGATACAGGTCAGAACCCTGTGAAACCAATACAGGTCAGGTCCCCGTGAAACTGATACAGGTTAGGTCCCTGTGAAACTGATACAGGTCAGAACCCTGTGAAACCAATACAGGTCAGGTCCCAGTGAAACTGATACAGGTTAGGTCCCTGTGAAACTGATACAGGCCAGGTCCCCATGGAGCTGACACAGGTCAGGTCCCTGTGAAACTGATACAGGTCAGGTCCCTGTGAAACTGATACAGGTCAGGTCCCCGTGAAACTGATAGAGGTCAGGTCCCTGTGAATATTATAGAGGTCAGGTCCCTGTGAAACTGATACAGGTCAGGTCCCCATGAAACTGATACAAGTCAGATCCCTGTGAAACTTGTACGTGTCAGGTCCCCATGAAACTGATACAGGTGAGGTCCCTGTGAAACTGATACAGGTCAGGTCCCTGTGAAACTGATACAGGTCAGGTCCCCGTGAAACTGATACAGGTCAGGTCCCTGTGAATATTATAGAGGTCAGGTCCCTGTGAAACTGATACAGGTAGGGTTCATGTGAAACTGATACAGGTCAGGTCCCCGTGAAACTGATACAGGTCAGGTCCCTGTGAATATTATAGAGGTCAGGTCCCTGTGAAACTGATACAGGTCAGGTCCCCATGGAGCTGATACAGGTCAGGTCCCTGTGAAACTGATACAGGTCAGGTCCCTGTGAAACTGATACAGGTCAGGTCCCCGTGAAACTGATAAAGGTAAGGTCCCCATGAAACTGATACAGGTCATGTCCCTGTGAAGCTGATACAGGTTGGGTCCCTGTGAAACTGATACAGGTCAGGTCCCTGTGAAACTGATACAGGTCAGGTCCCCAGGAAACTGATACAGGTCAGGTCCCCATGAAACTGATACAGGTCAGGTCCCCATGAAACTGATACAGGTCAGGTCCCTGTGAAACTGATACTGGTCAGGTCACTGTGAAACTGGGACAGGTCACGTCCTCATGAAACTGATACAGGTCAGGTCCATTTAAAACTGGTACAGCTCAGGTCCTTTTGAAACTGATACAGGTCAGGTCCCCGTGATACTGGTACAGGTCAGGTCTCCGTGAAACTGATACAGGTCAGGTCCCTGTGAAACTGATACAGGTCAGGTCCCCGTGAAACTGATACAGGTTAGGTTCCTGTGAAGCTGATACAGGTCAGGTCCCCATGAAACTGATACAGGTCAGGTCCCTGTGAAACTGATACAGGTCAGGTCCCTGTGAAACTGATACAGGTCAGGTCCCTGTGAAACTGGTACAGGTCAGGTCCCTGTGAAACCGGTACAGGTCAGGTCTCTGTGAAACTGATACAGGTCAGGTCCCCGTGAAATCGATACAGGTCAGGTCCCCATGAAATTGATACAGGTCAGGTCCCTGTGAAACTGATACAGGTCAGAACCCTGTGAAACCAATACAGGTCAGGTCCCCGTGAAACTGATTTAGGTTAGGTCCCTGTGAAACTATTACAGGCCAGGTCCCCATGGAGCTGATACAGGTCAGGTCCCTGTGAAACTGATACAGGTCAGGTCCCTGTGAAACTGATACAGGTCAGGTCCTCGTGAAACTGATACAGGTCAGGTCCCTGTGAATATTATAAAGGTCAGGTCCCTGTGAAACTGATACAGGTCAGGTCCCCATGAAACTGATACAGGTCAGATACCTGTGAAACTGGTACAGGTCAGGTCCCCATGAAACTGATACAGGTGAGGTCCCTGTGAAACTGATACAGGCCAGGTCCCCGTGAAACTGATACAGGTAGGGTTCATGTGAAACTGATACAGGTCAGGTCCCCGTGAAACTGATACAGGTCAGGTCCCCATGAAACTGATACAGGTCAGGTCCCCGTGAAACTGATATAGGCCAGGTCCCTGTGAAACTGGTACAGGTCAGGTCCCCATGAAACTGATACAGGTCAGGTCCCTGTGAAACTGTTACAGGTCAGCTCCCCATGAAACTGATACAAGGCAGGTCCCTGTGAAACTGATACAGGTCAGGTCCCCATGAAACTTATACAGGTCAGGTCCCTGTGAAACTGATACAGGTCAGGTCCCTGTGAATATTATAGAGGTCAGGTCCCTGTGAAACTGATACAGGTCAGGTCCCCATGAAACTGATACAGGTCAGATACCTGTGAAACTGGTACAGGTCAGGTCCCCATGAAACTGATACAGGTGAGGTCCCCGTGAAACTGATACAGGTAGGGTTCATGTGAAACTGATACAGGTCAGGTCCCCGTGAAACTGATACAGGTCAGGTCCCCATGAAACTGATACAGGTCAGGTCCCCGTGAAACTGATATAGGCCAGGTCCCTGTGAAACTGGTACAGGTCAGGTCCCCATGAAACTGATACAGGTCAGGTCCCTGTGAAACTGTTACAGGTCAGCTCCCCATGAAACTGATACAAGGCAGGTCCCTGTGAAACTGATACAGGTCAGGTCCCCATGAAACTTATACAGGTCAGGTCCCTGTGAAACTGATACAGGTCAGATCCCCATGAAACTGATACAGGTCAGGTCCCCATGAAACTGATACAGGTCAGGTCCCTGTGAAACTGAAACAGGTCAGGTCCCTGTGAAACTGGGACAGGTCACGTCCTCATGAAACTGATACAGGTCAGGTCCAATTAAAACTGGTACAGCTCAGGTCCTTTTGAAACTGATACAGGTCAGGTCCCCGTGAAACTGATACAGGTCAGGTCCCCATGGAGCTGATACAGGTCAGGTCCCTGTGAAACTGATACAGGTCAGGTCCCCGTGAAACTGATACAGGTCAGGTCCCTGTGAAACTGATACATGTCAGGTCCCCATGAAACTGATACATGTCAGGTCCCCGTGAAACTGATACAGGTCAGGTCCCCATGAAATTGATACAGGTCAGGTCCCTGTGAAACTGATACAGGTCAGAACCCTGTGAAACCAATACAGGTCAGGTCCCCGTGAAACTGATACAGGTTAGGTCCCTGTGAAACTGATACAGGTCAGAACCCTGTGAAACCAATACAGGTCAGGTCCCAGTGAAACTGATACAGGTTAGGTCCCTGTGAAACTGATACAGGCCAGGTCCCCATGGAGCTGACACAGGTCAGGTCCCTGTGAAACTGATACAGGTCAGGTCCCTGTGAAACTGATACAGGTCAGGTCCCCGTGAAACTGATAGAGGTCAGGTCCCTGTGAATATTATAGAGGTCAGGTCCCTGTGAAACTGATACAGGTCAGGTCCCCATGAAACTGATACAAGTCAGATCCCTGTGAAACTTGTACGTGTCAGGTCCCCATGAAACTGATACAGGTGAGGTCCCTGTGAAACTGATACAGGTCAGGTCCCTGTGAAACTGATACAGGTCAGGTCCCCGTGAAACTGATACAGGTCAGGTCCCTGTGAATATTATAGAGGTCAGGTCCCTGTGAAACTGATACAGGTAGGGTTCGTGTGAAACTGATACAGGTCAGGTCCCCGTGAAACTGATACAGGTCAGGTCCCTGTGAATATTATAGAGGTCAGGTCCCTGTGAAACTGATACAGGTCAGGTCCCCATGGAGCTGATACAGGTCAGGTCCCTGTGAAACTGATACAGGTCAGGTCCCTGTGAAACTGATACAGGTCAGGTCCCCGTGAAACTGATAAAGGTAAGGTCCCCATGAAACTGATACAGGTCATGTCCCTGTGAAGCTGATACAGGTTGGGTCCCTGTGAAACTGATACAGGTCAGGTCCCTGTGAAACTGATACAGGTCAGGTCCCCAGGAAACTGATACAGGTCAGGTCCCCATGAAACTGATACAGGTCAGGTCCCCATGAAACTGATACAGGTCAGGTCCCTGTGAAACTGATACTGGTCAGGTCACTGTGAAACTGGGACAGGTCACGTCCTCATGAAACTGATACAGGTCAGGTCCATTTAAAACTGGTACAGCTCAGGTCCTTTTGAAACTGATACAGGTCAGGTCCCCGTGATACTGGTACAGGTCAGGTCTCCGTGAAACTGATACAGGTCAGGTCCCTGTGAAACTGATACAGGTCAGGTCCCCGTGAAACTGATACAGGTTAGGTTCCTGTGAAGCTGATACAGGTCAGGTCCCCATGAAACTGATACAGGTCAGGTCCCTGTGAAACTGATACAGGTCAGGTCCCTGTGAAACTGATACAGGTCAGGTCCCTGTGAAACTGGTACAGGTCAGGTCCCTGTGAAACCGGTACAGGTCAGGTCTCTGTGAAACTGATACAGGTCAGGTCCCCGTGAAATCGATACAGGTCAGGTCCCCATGAAATTGATACAGGTCAGGTCCCTGTGAAACTGATACAGGTCAGAACCCTGTGAAACCAATACAGGTCAGGTCCCCGTGAAACTGATTTAGGTTAGGTCCCTGTGAAACTATTACAGGCCAGGTCCCCATGGAGCTGATACAGGTCAGGTCCCTGTGAAACTGATACAGGTCAGGTCCCTGTGAAACTGATACAGGTCAGGTCCTCGTGAAACTGATACAGGTCAGGTCCCTGTGAATATTATAAAGGTCAGGTCCCTGTGAAACTGATACAGGTCAGGTCCCCATGAAACTGATACAGGTCAGATACCTGTGAAACTGGTACAGGTCAGGTCCCCATGAAACTGATACAGGTGAGGTCCCTGTGAAACTGATACAGGCCAGGTCCCCGTGAAACTGATACAGGTAGGGTTCATGTGAAACTGATACAGGTCAGGTCCCCGTGAAACTGATACAGGTCAGGTCCCCATGAAACTGATACAGGTCAGGTCCCCGTGAAACTGATATAGGCCAGGTCCCTGTGAAACTGGTACAGGTCAGGTCCCCATGAAACTGATACAGGTCAGGTCCCTGTGAAACTGTTACAGGTCAGCTCCCCATGAAATTGATACAAGGCAGGTCCCTGTGAAACTGATACAGGTCAGGTCCCCATGAAACTTATACAGGTCAGGTCCCTGTGAAACTGATACAGGTCAGGTCCCTGTGAATATTATAGAGGTCAGGTCCCTGTGAAACTGATACAGGTCAGGTCCCCATGAAACTGATACAGGTCAGATACCTGTGAAACTGGTACAGGTCAGGTCCCCATGAAACTGATACAGGTGAGGTCCCCGTGAAACTGATACAGGTAGGGTTCATGTGAAACTGATACAGGTCAGGTCCCCGTGAAACTGATACAGGTCAGGTCCCCATGAAACTGATACAGGTCAGGTCCCCGTGAAACTGATATAGGCCAGGTCCCTGTGAAACTGGTACAGGTCAGGTCCCCATGAAACTGATACAGGTCAGGTCCCTGTGAAACTGTTACAGGTCAGCTCCCCATGAAACTGATACAAGGCAGGTCCCTGTGAAACTGATACAGGTCAGGTCCCCATGAAACTTATACAGGTCAGGTCCCTGTGAAACTGATACAGGTCAGATCCCCATGAAACTGATACAGGTCAGGTCCCCATGAAACTGATACAGGTCAGGTCCCTGTGAAACTGAAACAGGTCAGGTCCCTGTGAAACTGGGACAGGTCACGTCCTCATGAAACTGATACAGGTCAGGTCCAATTAAAACTGGTACAGCTCAGGTCCTTTTGAAACTGATACAGGTCAGGTCCCCGTGAAACTGATACAGGTCAGGTCCCCATGGAGCTGATACAGGTCAGGTCCCTGTGAAACTGATACAGGTCAGGTCCCCGTGAAACTGATACAGGTCAGGTCCCTGTGAAACTGATACATGTCAGGTCCCCATGAAACTGATACATGTCAGGTCCCCGTGAAACTGATACAGGTCAGGTCCCCATGAAATTGATACAGGGCAGGTCCCTGTGAAACTGATACAGGTCAGAACCCTGTGAAACCAATACAGGTCAGGTCCCCGTGAAACTGATACAGGTTAGGTCCCTGTGAAACTGATACAGGTCAGAACCCTGTGAAACCAATACAGGTCAGGTCCCAGTGAAACTGATACAGGTTAGGTCCCTGTGAAACTGATACAGGCCAGGTCCCCATGGAGCTGACACAGGTCAGGTCCCTGTGAAACTGATACAGGTCAGGTCCCTGTGAAACTGATACAGGTCAGGTCCCCGTGAAACTGATAGAGGTCAGGTCCCTGTGAATATTATAGAGGTCAGGTCCCTGTGAAACTGATACAGGTCAGGTCCCCATGAAACTGATACAAGTCAGATCCCTGTGAAACTTGTACGTGTCAGGTCCCCATGAAACTGATACAGGTGAGGTCCCTGTGAAACTGATACAGGTCAGGTCCCTGTGAAACTGATACAGGTCAGGTCCCCGTGAAACTGATACAGGTCAGGTCCCTGTGAATATTATAGAGGTCAGGTCCCTGTGAAACTGATACAGGTAGGGTTCATGTGAAACTGATACAGGTCAGGTCCCCGTGAAACTGATACAGGTCAGGTCCCTGTGAATATTATAGAGGTCAGGTCCCTGTGAAACTGATACAGGTCAGGTCCCCATGGAGCTGATACAGGTCAGGTCCCTGTGAAACTGATACAGGTCAGGTCCCTGTGAAACTGATACAGGTCAGGTCCCCGTGAAACTGATAAAGGTAAGGTCCCCATGAAACTGATACAGGTCATGTCCCTGTGAAGCTGATACAGGTTGGGTCCCTGTGAAACTGATACAGGTCAGGTCCCTGTGAAACTGATACAGGTCAGGTCCCCATGAAACTGATACAGGTCAGGTCCCCATGAAACTGATACAGGTCAGGTCCCTGTGAAACTGATACTGGTCAGGTCACTGTGAAACTGGGACAGGTCACGTCCTCATGAAACTGATACAGGTCAGGTCCATTTAAAACTGGTACAGCTCAGGTCCTTTTGAAACTGATACAGGTCAGGTCCCCGTGATACTGGTACAGGTCAGGTCTCCGTGAAACTGATACAGGTCAGGTCCCTGTGAAACTGATACAGGTCAGGTCCCCGTGAAACTGATACAGGTTAGGTTCCTGTGAAGCTGATACAGGTCAGGTCCCCATGAAACTGATACAGGTCAGGTCCCTGTGAAACTGATACAGGTCAGGTCCCTGTGAAACTGATACAGGTCAGGTCCCTGTGAAACTGGTACAGGTCAGGTCCCTGTGAAACCGGTACAGGTCAGGTCTCTGTGAAACTGATACAGGTCAGGTCCCCGTGAAATCGATACAGGTCAGGTCCCCATGAAATTGATACAGGTCAGGTCCCTGTGAAACTGATACAGGTCAGAACCCTGTGAAACCAATACAGGTCAGGTCCCCGTGAAACTGATTTAGGTTAGGTCCCTGTGAAACTATTACAGGCCAGGTCCCCATGGAGCTGATACAGGTCAGGTCCCTGTGAAACTGATACAGGTCAGGTCCCTGTGAAACTGATACAGGTCAGGTCCTCGTGAAACTGATACAGGTCAGGTCCCTGTGAATATTATAAAGGTCAGGTCCCTGTGAAACTGATACAGGTCAGGTCCCCATGAAACTGATACAGGTCAGATACCTGTGAAACTGGTACAGGTCAGGTCCCCATGAAACTGATACAGGTGAGGTCCCTGTGAAACTGATACAGGCCAGGTCCCCGTGAAACTGATACAGGTAGGGTTCATGTGAAACTGATACAGGTCAGGTCCCCGTGAAACTGATACAGGTCAGGTCCCCATGAAACTGATACAGGTCAGGTCCCCGTGAAACTGATATAGGCCAGGTCCCTGTGAAACTGGTACAGGTCAGGTCCCCATGAAACTGATACAGGTCAGGTCCCTGTGAAACTGTTACAGGTCAGCTCCCCATGAAACTGATACAAGGCAGGTCCCTGTGAAACTGATACAGGTCAGGTCCCCATGAAACTTATACAGGTCAGGTCCCTGTGAAACTGATACAGGTCAGGTCCCTGTGAATATTATAGAGGTCAGGTCCCTGTGAAACTGATACAGGTCAGGTCCCCATGAAACTGATACAGGTCAGATACCTGTGAAACTGGTACAGGTCAGGTCCCCATGAAACTGATACAGGTGAGGTCCCCGTGAAACTGATACAGGTAGGGTTCATGTGAAACTGATACAGGTCAGGTCCCCGTGAAACTGATACAGGTCAGGTCCCCATGAAACTGATACAGGTCAGGTCCCCGTGAAACTGATATAGGCCAGGTCCCTGTGAAACTGGTACAGGTCAGGTCCCCATGAAACTGATACAGGTCAGGTCCCTGTGAAACTGTTACAGGTCAGCTCCCCATGAAACTGATACAAGGCAGGTCCCTGTGAAACTGATACAGGTCAGGTCCCCATGAAACTTATACAGGTCAGGTCCCTGTGAAACTGATACAGGTCAGATCCCCATGAAACTGATACAGGTCAGGTCCCCATGAAACTGATACAGGTCAGGTCCCTGTGAAACTGAAACAGGTCAGGTCCCTGTGAAACTGGGACAGGTCACGTCCTCATGAAACTGATACAGGTCAGGTCCAATTAAAACTGGTACAGCTCAGGTCCTTTTGAAACTGATACAGGTCAGGTCCCCGTGAAACTGATACAGGTCAGGTCCCCATGGAGCTGATACAGGTCAGGTCCCTGTGAAACTGATACAGGTCAGGTCCCCGTGAAACTGATACAGGTCAGGTCCCTGTGAAACTGATACATGTCAGGTCCCCATGAAACTGATACATGTCAGGTCCCCGTGAAACTGATACAGGTCAGGTCCCCATGAAATTGATACAGGTCAGGTCCCTGTGAAACTGATACAGGTCAGAACCCTGTGAAACCAATACAGGTCAGGTCCCCGTGAAACTGATACAGGTTAGGTCCCTGTGAAACTGATACAGGTCAGAACCCTGTGAAACCAATACAGGTCAGGTCCCAGTGAAACTGATACAGGTTAGGTCCCTGTGAAACTGATACAGGCCAGGTCCCCATGGAGCTGACACAGGTCAGGTCCCTGTGAAACTGATACAGGTCAGGTCCCTGTGAAACTGATACAGGTCAGGTCCCCGTGAAACTGATAGAGGTCAGGTCCCTGTGAATATTATAGAGGTCAGGTCCCTGTGAAACTGATACAGGTCAGGTCCCCATGAAACTGATACAAGTCAGATCCCTGTGAAACTTGTACGTGTCAGGTCCCCATGAAACTGATACAGGTGAGGTCCCTGTGAAACTGATACAGGTCAGGTCCCTGTGAAACTGATACAGGTCAGGTCCCCGTGAAACTGATACAGGTCAGGTCCCTGTGAATATTATAGAGGTCAGGTCCCTGTGAAACTGATACAGGTAGGGTTCATGTGAAACTGATACAGGTCAGGTCCCCGTGAAACTGATACAGGTCAGGTCCCTGTGAATATTATAGAGGTCAGGTCCCTGTGAAACTGATACAGGTCAGGTCCCCATGGAGCTGATACAGGTCAGGTCCCTGTGAAACTGATACAGGTCAGGTCCCTGTGAAACTGATACAGGTCAGGTCCCCGTGAAACTGATAAAGGTAAGGTCCCCATGAAACTGATACAGGTCATGTCCCTGTGAAGCTGATACAGGTTGGGTCCCTGTGAAACTGATACAGGTCAGGTCCCTGTGAAACTGATACAGGTCAGGTCCCCAGGAAACTGATACAGGTCAGGTCCCCATGAAACTGATACAGGTCAGGTCCCCATGAAACTGATACAGGTCAGGTCCCTGTGAAACTGATACTGGTCAGGTCACTGTGAAACTGGGACAGGTCACGTCCTCATGAAACTGATACAGGTCAGGTCCATTTAAAACTGGTACAGCTCAGGTCCTTTTGAAACTGATACAGGTCAGGTCCCCGTGATACTGGTACAGGTCAGGTCTCCGTGAAACTGATACAGGTCAGGTCCCTGTGAAACTGATACAGGTCAGGTCCCCGTGAAACTGATACAGGTTAGGTTCCTGTGAAGCTGATACAGGTCAGGTCCCCATGAAACTGATACAGGTCAGGTCCCTGTGAAACTGATACAGGTCAGGTCCCTGTGAAACTGATACAGGTCAGGTCCCTGTGAAACTGGTACAGGTCAGGTCCCTGTGAAACCGGTACAGGTCAGGTCTCTGTGAAACTGATACAGGTCAGGTCCCCGTGAAATCGATACAGGTCAGGTCCCCATGAAATTGATACAGGTCAGGTCCCTGTGAAACTGATACAGGTCAGAACCCTGTGAAACCAATACAGGTCAGGTCCCCGTGAAACTGATTTAGGTTAGGTCCCTGTGAAACTATTACAGGCCAGGTCCCCATGGAGCTGATACAGGTCAGGTCCCTGTGAAACTGATACAGGTCAGGTCCCTGTGAAACTGATACAGGTCAGGTCCTCGTGAAACTGATACAGGTCAGGTCCCTGTGAATATTATAAAGGTCAGGTCCCTGTGAAACTGATACAGGTCAGGTCCCCATGAAACTGATACAGGTCAGATACCTGTGAAACTGGTACAGGTCAGGTCCCCATGAAACTGATACAGGTGAGGTCCCTGTGAAACTGATACAGGCCAGGTCCCCGTGAAACTGATACAGGTAGGGTTCATGTGAAACTGATACAGGTCAGGTCCCCGTGAAACTGATACAGGTCAGGTCCCCATGAAACTGATACAGGTCAGGTCCCCGTGAAACTGATATAGGCCAGGTCCCTGTGAAACTGGTACAGGTCAGGTCCCCATGAAACTGATACAGGTCAGGTCCCTGTGAAACTGTTACAGGTCAGCTCCCCATGAAACTGATACAAGGCAGGTCCCTGTGAAACTGATACAGGTCAGGTCCCCATGAAACTTATACAGGTCAGGTCCCTGTGAAACTGATACAGGTCAGGTCCCTGTGAATATTATAGAGGTCAGGTCCCTGTGAAACTGATACAGGTCAGGTCCCCATGAAACTGATACAGGTCAGATACCTGTGAAACTGGTACAGGTCAGGTCCCCATGAAACTGATACAGGTGAGGTCCCCGTGAAACTGATACAGGCCAGGTCCCCGTGAAACTGATACAGGTAGGGTTCATGTGAAACTGATACAGGTCAGGTCCCCGTGAAACTGATACAGGTCAGGTCCCCATGAAACTGATACAGGTCAGGTACCCGTGAAACTGATATAGGCCAGGTCCCTGTGAAACTGGTACAGGTCAGGTCCCCATGAAACTGATACAGGTCAGGTCCCTGTGAAACTGTTACAGGTCAGCTCCCCATGAAACTGATACAAGGCAGGTCCCTGTGAAACTGATACAGGTCAGGTCCCCATGAAACTTATACAGGTCAGGTCCCTGTGAAACTGATACAGGTCAGATCCCCATGAAACTGATACAGGTCAGGTCCCCATGAAACTGATACAGGTCAGGTCCCTGTGAAACTGAAACAGGTCAGGTCCCTGTGAAACTGGGACAGGTCACGTCCTCATGAAATTGATACAGGTCAGGTCCAATTAAAACTGGTACAGCTCAGGTCCTTTTGAAACTGATACAGGTCAGGTCCCCGTGAAACTGATACAGGTCAGGTCCCCATGGAGCTGATACAGGTCAGGTCCCTGTGAAACTGATACAGGTCAGGTCCCCGTGAAACTGATACAGGTCAGGTCCCTGTGAAACTGATACATGTCAGGTCCCCATGAAACTGATACATGTCAGGTCCCCGTGAAACTGATACAGGTCAGGTCCCCATGAAATTGATACAGGTCAGGTCCCTGTGAAACTGATACAGGTCAGAACCCTGTGAAACCAATACAGGTCAGGTCCCCGTGAAACTGATACAGGTTAGGTCCCTGTGAAACTGATACAGGTCAGAACCCTGTGAAACCAATACAGGTCAGGTCCCAGTGAAACTGATACAGGTTAGGTCCCTGTGAAACTGATACAGGCCAGGTCCCCATGGAGCTGACACAGGTCAGGTCCCTGTGAAACTGATACAGGTCAGGTCCCTGTGAAACTGATACAGGTCAGGTCCCCGTGAAACTGATAGAGGTCAGGTCCCTGTGAATATTATAGAGGTCAGGTCCCTGTGAAACTGATACAGGTCAGGTCCCCATGAAACTGATACAAGTCAGATCCCTGTGAAACTTGTACGTGTCAGGTCCCCATGAAACTGATACAGGTGAGGTCCCTGTGAAACTGATACAGGTCAGGTCCCTGTGAAACTGATACAGGTCAGGTCCCCGTGAAACTGATACAGGTCAGGTCCCTGTGAATATTATAGAGGTCAGGTCCCTGTGAAACTGATACAGGTAGGGTTCATTTGAAACTGATACAGGTCAGGTCCCCGTGAAACTGATACAGGTCAGGTCCCTGTGAATATTATAGAGGTCAGGTCCCTGTGAAACTGATACAGGTCAGGTCCCCATGGAGCTGATACAGGTCAGGTCCCTGTGAAACTGATACAGGTCAGGTCCCTGTGAAACTGATACAGGTCAGGTCCCCGTGAAACTGATAAAGGTAAGGTCCCCATGAAACTGATACAGGTCATGTCCCTGTGAAGCTGATACAGGTTGGGTCCCTGTGAAACTGATACAGGTCAGGTCCCTGTGAAACTGATACAGGTCAGGTCCCCAGGAAACTGATACAGGTCAGGTCCCCATGAAACTGATACAGGTCAGGTCCCCATGAAACTGATACAGGTCAGGTCCCTGTAAAACTGATACTGGTCAGGTCCCTGTGAAACTGGGACAGGTCACGTCCTCATGAAACTGATACAGGTCAGGTCCATTTAAAACTGGTACAGCTCAGGTCCTTTTGAACCTGATACAGGTCAGGTCCCCGTGATACTGGTACAGGTCAGGTCTCCGTGAAACTGATACAGGTCAGGTCCCTGTGAAACTGATACAGGTCAGGTCCCCGTGAAACTGATACAGGTTAGGTTCCCGTGAAGCTGATACAGGTCAGGTCCCCATGAAACTGATACAGGTCAGGTCCCTGTGAAACTGATACAGGTCAGGTCCCTGTGAAACTGATACAGGTCAGGTCCCTGTGAAACTGGTACAGGTCAGGTCCCTGTGAAACCGGTACAGGTCAGGTCTCTGTGAAACTGATACAGGTCAGGTCCCCGTGAAATCGATACAGGTCAGGTCCCCATGAAATTGATACAGGTCAGGTCCCTGTGAAACTGATACAGGTCAGAACCCTGTGAAACCAATACAGGTCAGGTCCCCATGAAACTGATACAGGTCAGGTCCCCATGAAACTGATACAGGTCAGGTCCCTGTGAAACTGATACTGGTCAGGTCCCTGTGAAACTGGGACAGGTCACGTCCTCATGAAACTGATACAGGTCAGGTCCATTTAAAACTGGTACAGCTCAGGTCCTTTTGAAACTGATACAGGTCAGGTCCCCGTGATACTGGTACAGGTCAGGTCTCCGTGAAACTGATACAGGTCAGGTCCCTGTGAAACTGATACAGGTCAGGTCCCCGTGAAACTGATACAGGTTAGGTTCCTGTGAAGCTGATACAGGTCAGGTCCCCATGAAACTGATACAGGTCAGGTCCCTGTGAATATTATAGAGGTCAGGTCCCTGTGAAACTGATACAGGTCAGGTCCCCATGGAGCTGATACAGGTCAGGTCCCTGTGAAACTGATACAGGTCAGGTCCCTGTGAAACTGATACAGGTCAGGTCCCCGTGAAACTGATAAAGGTAAGGTCCCCATGAAACTGATACAGGTCATGTCCCTGTGAAGCTGATACAGGTTGGGTCCCTGTGAAACTGATACAGGTCAGGTCCCTGTGAAACTGATACAGGTCAGGTCCCCAGGAAACTGATACAGGTCAGGTCCCCATGAAACTGATACAGGTCAGGTCCCCATGAAACTGATACAGGTCAGGTCCCTGTGAAACTGATACTGGTCAGGTCCCTGTGAAACTGGGACAGGTCACGTCCTCATGAAACTGATACAGGTCAGGTCCATTTAAAACTGGTACAGCTCAGGTCCTTTTGAACCTGATACAGGTCAGGTCCCCGTGATACTGGTACAGGTCAGGTCTCCGTGAAACTGATACAGGTCAGGTCCCTGTGAAACTGATACAGGTCAGGTCCCCGTGAAACTGATACAGGTTAGGTTCCCGTGAAGCTGATACAGGTCAGGTCCCCATGAAACTGATACAGGTCAGGTCCCTGTGAAACTGATACAGGTCAGGTCCCTGTGAAACTGATACAGGTCAGGTCCCTGTGAAACTGGTACAGGTCAGGTCCCTGTGAAACCGGTACAGGTCAGGTCTCTGTGAAACTGATACAGGTCAGGTCCCCGTGAAATCGATACAGGTCAGGTCCCCATGAAATTGATACAGGTCAGGTCCCTGTGAAACTGATACAGGTCAGAACCCTGTGAAACCAATACAGGTCAGGTCCCCATGAAACTGATACAGGTCAGGTCCCCATGAAACTGATACAGGTCAGGTCCCTGTGAAACTGATACTGGTCAGGTCCCTGTGAAACTGGGACAGGTCACGTCCTCATGAAACTGATACAGGTCAGGTCCATTTAAAACTGGTACAGCTCAGGTCCTTTTGAAACTGATACAGGTCAGGTCCCCGTGATACTGGTACAGGTCAGGTCTCCGTGAAACTGATACAGGTCAGGTCCCTGTGAAACTGATACAGGTCAGGTCCCCGTGATACTGATACAGGTTAGGTTCCTGTGAAGCTGATACAGGTCAGGTCCCCATGAAACTGATACAGGTCAGGTCCCTGTGAAACTGATACAGGTCAGGTCCCTGTGAAACTGATACAGGTCAGGTCCCTGTGAAACTGGTACAGGTCAGGTCCCTGTGAAACCGGTACAGGTCAGGTCTCTGTGAAACTGATACAGGTCAGGTCCCCGTGAAATCGATACAGGTCAGGTCCCCATGAAATTGATACAGGTCAGGTCCCTGTGAAACTGATACAGGTCAGAACCCTGTGAAACCAATACAGGTCAGGTCCCCGTGAAACTGATTTAGGTTAGGTCCCTGTGAAACTATTACAGGCCAGGTCCCCATGGAGCTGATACAGGTCAGGTCCCTGTGAAACTGATACAGGTCAGGTCCCTGTGAAACTGATACAGGTCAGGTCCTCGTGAAACTGATACAGGTCAGGTCCCTGTGAATATTATAAAGGTCAGGTCCCTGTGAAACTGATACAGGTCAGGTCCCCATGAAACTGATACAGGTCAGATACCTGTGAAACTGGAACAGGTCAGGTCCCCATGAAACTGATACAGGTGAGGTCCCTGTGAAACTGATACAGGCCAGGTCCCCTTGAAACTGATACAGGTAGGGTTCATGTGAAACTGATACAGGTCAGGTCCCCGTGAAACTGATACAGGTCAGGTCCCCATGAAACTGATACAGGTCAGGTCCCCGTGAAACTGATATAGGCCAGGTCCCTGTGAAACTGGTACAGGTCAGGTCCCCATGAAACTGATACAGGTCAGGTCCCTGTGAAACTGTTACAGGTCAGCTCCCCATGAAACTGATACAAGGCAGGTCCCTGTGAAACTGATACAGGTCAGGTCCCCATGAAACTTATACAGGTCAGGTCCCTGTGAAACTGATACAGGTCAGGTCCCTGTGAATATTATAGAGGGCAGGTCCCTGTGAAACTGATACAGGTCAGGTCCCCATGAAACTGATACAGGTCAGATACCTGTGAAACTGGTACAGGTCAGGTCCCCATGAAACTGATACAGGTGAGGTCCCCGTGAAACTGATACAGGCCAGGTCCCCGTGAAACTGATACAGGTAGGGTTCATGTGAAACTGATACAGGTCAGGTCCCCGTGAAACTGATACAGGTCAGGTCCCCATGAAACTGATACAGGTCAGGTACCCGTGAAACTGATATAGGCCAGGTCCCTGTGAAACTGGTACAGGTCAGGTCCCCATGAAACTGATACAGGTCAGGTCCCTGTGAAACTGTTACAGGTCAGCTCCCCATGAAACTGATACAAAGCAGGTCCCTGTGAAACTGATACAGGTCAGGTCCCCATGAAACTTATACAGGTCAGGTCCCTGTGAAACTGATACAGGTCAGATCCCCATGAAACTGATACAGGTCAGGTCCCCATGAAACTGATACAGGTCAGGTCCCTGTGAAACTGAAACAGGTCAGGTCCCTGTGAAACTGGGACAGGTCACGTCCTCATGAAACTGATACAGGTCAGGTCCAATTAAAACTGGTACAGCTCAGGTCCTTTTGAAACTGATACAGGTCAGGTCCCCGTGAAACTGATACAGGTCAGGTCCCCATGGAGCTGATACAGGTCAGGTCCCTGTGAAACTGATACAGGTCAGGTCCCCGTGAAACTGATACAGGTCAGGTCCCTGTGAAACTGATACATGTCAGGTCCCCATGAAACTGATACATGTCAGGTCCCCGTGAAACTGATACAGGTCAGGTCCCCATGAAATTGATACAGGTCAGGTCCCTGTGAAACTGATACAGGTCAGAACTCTGTGAAACCAATACAGGTCAGGTCCCCGTGAAACTGATACAGGTTAGGTCCCTGTGAAACTGATACAGGTCAGAACCCTGTGAAACCAATACAGGTCAGGTCCCAGTGAAACTGATACAGGTTAGGTCCCTGTGAAACTGATACAGGCCAGGTCCCCATGGAGCTGACACAGGTCAGGTCCCTGTGAAACTGATACAGGTCAGGTCCCTGTGAAACTGATACAGGTCAGGTCCCCGTGAAACTGATAGAGGTCAGGTCCCTGTGAATATTATAGAGGTCAGGTCCCTGTGAAACTGATACAGGTCAGGTCCCCATGAAACTGATACAAGTCAGATCCCTGTGAAACTTGTACGTGTCAGGTCCCCATGAAACTGATACAGGTGAGGTCCCTGTGAAACTGATACAGGTCAGGTCCCTGTGAAACTGATACAGGTCAGGTCCCCGTGAAACTGATACAGGTCAGGTCCCTGTGAATATTATAGAGGTCAGGTCCCTGTGAAACTGATACAGGTAGGGTTCATGTGAAACTGATACAGGTCAGGTCCCCGTGAAACTGATACAGGTCAGGTCCCTGTGAATATTATAGAGGTCAGGTCCCTGTGAAACTGATACAGGTCAGGTCCCCATGGAGCTGATACAGGTCAGGTCCCTGTGAAACTGATACAGGTCAGGTCCCTGTGAAACTGATACAGGTCAGGTCCCCGTGAAACTGATAAAGGTAAGGTCCCCATGAAACTGATACAGGTCATGTCCCTGTGAAGCTGATACAGGTTGGGTCCCTGTGAAACTGATACAGGTCAGGTCCCTGTGAAACTGATACAGGTCAGGTCCCCAGGAAACTGATACAGGTCAGGTCCCCATGAAACTGATACAGGTCAGGTCCCCATGAAACTGATACAGGTCAGGTCCCTGTGAAACTGATACTGGTCAGGTCCCTGTGAAACTGGGACAGGTCACGTCCTCATGAAACTGATACAGGTCAGGTCCATTTAAAACTGGTACAGCTCAGGTCCTTTTGAACCTGATACAGGTCAGGTCCCCGTGATACTGGTACAGGTCAGGTCTCCGTGAAACTGATACAGGTCAGGTCCCTGTGAAACTGATACAGGTCAGGTCCCCGTGAAACTGATACAGGTTAGGTTCCTGTGAAGCTGATACAGGTCAGGTCCCCATGAAACTGATACAGGTCAGGTCCCTGTGAAACTGATACAGGTCAGGTCCCTGTGAAACTGATACAGGTCAGGTCCCTGTGAAACTGGTACAGGTCAGGTCCCTGTGAAACCGGTACAGGTCAGGTCTCTGTGAAACTGATACAGGTCAGGTCCCCGTGAAATCGATACAGGTCAGGTCCCCATGAAATTGATACAGGTCAGGTCCCTGTGAAACTGATACAGGTCAGAACCCTGTGAAACCAATACAGGTCAGGTCCCCGTGGAACTGATTTAGGTTAGGTCCCTGTGAAACTATTACAGGCCAGGTCCCCATGGAGCTGATACAGGTCAGGTCCCTGTGAAACTGATACAGGTCAGGTCCCTGTGAAACTGATACAGGTCAGGTCCTCGTGAAACTGATACAGGTCAGGTCCCTGTGAATATTATAAAGGTCAGGTCCCTGTGAAACTGATACAGGTCAGGTCCCCATGAAACTGATACAGGTCAGATACCTGTGAAACTGGTACAGGTCAGGTCCCCATGAAACTGATACATCTGAGGTCCCTGTGAAACTGATACAGGCCAGGTCCCCGTGAAACTGATATAGGTAGGGTTCATGTGAAACTGATATAGGTCAGGTCCCCGTGAAACTGATACAGGTCAGGTCCCCATGAAACTGATACAGGTCAGGTCCCCGTGAAACTGATATAGGCCAGGTCCCTGTGAAACTGGTACAGGTCAGGTCCCCATGAAACTGATACAGGTCAGGTCCCTGTGAAACTGTTACAGGTCAGCTCCCCATGAAACTGATACAAGGCAGGTCCCTGTGAAACTGATACAGGTCAGGTCCCCATGAAACTTATACAGGTCAGGTCCCTGTGAAACTGATACAGGTCAGGTCCCTGTGAATATTATAGAGGTCAGGTCCCTGTGAAACTGATACAGGTCAGGTCCCCATGAAACTGATACAGGTCAGATACCTGTGAAACTGGTACAGGTCAGGTCCCCATGAAACTGATACAGGTGAGGTCCCCGTGAAACTGATACAGGCCAGGTCCCCGTGAAACTGATACAGGTAGGGTTCATGTGAAACTGATACAGGTCAGGTCCCCGTGAAACTGATACAGGTCAGGTCCCCATGAAACTGATACAGGTCAGGTCCCCGTGAAACTGATATAGGCCAGGTCCCTGTGAAACTGGTACAGTTCAGGTCCCCATGAAACTGATACAGGTCAGGTCCCTGTGAAACTGTTACAGGCCAGCTCCCCATGAAACTGATACAAGGCAGGTCCCTGTGAAACTGATACAGGTCAGGTCCCCATGAAACTTATACAGGTCAGGTCCCTGTGAAACTGATACAGGTCAGATCCCCATAAAACTGATACAGGTCAGGTCCCCATGAAACTGATACAGGTCAGGTCCCTGTGAAACTGATACAGGTCAGGTCCCTGTGAAACTGGGACAGGTCACGTCCTCATGAAACTGATACAGGTCAGGTCCAATTAAAACTGGTACAGCTCAGGTCCTTTTGAAACTGATACAGGTCAGGTCCCCGTGAAACTGATACAGGTCAGGTCCCCGTGAAACTGATACAGGTTAGGTTCCTGTGAAGCTGATACAGGTCAGGTC
The DNA here is from genome assembly GCF_029448725.1 of Salvelinus fontinalis. Taxonomy (NCBI): domain Eukaryota; kingdom Metazoa; phylum Chordata; class Actinopteri; order Salmoniformes; family Salmonidae; genus Salvelinus; species Salvelinus fontinalis. The sequence goes on from NC_074699.1 coordinate 24,669,201, forward strand.
CCCATGAAACTGATACAGGTCAGGTCCCTGTGAAACTGATACAGGTTAGGTCCCTGTGAAACTATTACAGGCCAGGTCCCCATGGAGCTGACACAGGTCAGGTCCCTGTGAAACTGATACAGGTCAGGTCCCTGTGAAACTGATACAAGTCAGGTCCCCGTGAAACTGATAGAGGTCATGTCCCTGTGAATATTATAGAAGTCAGGTCCCTGTGAAACTGATACAGGTCAGGTCCCCATGAAACTGATACAGGTCAGATCCCTGTGAAACTGGTACAAGTCAGGTCCCCATGAAACTGATACAGGTGAGGTCCCTGTGAAACTGATACAGGTCAGGTCCCTGTGAAACTGATACAGGTCAGGTCCACGTGAAACTGATACAGGTCAGGTCCCTGTGAATATTATAGAGGTCAGGTCCCCATGAAATTGATACAGGTAGGGTTCATGTGAAACTGATACAGGTCAGGTCCCCGTGAAACTGATACAGGTCAGGTCCCTGTGAATATTATAGAGGTCAGGTCCCTGTGAAACTGATACAGGTCAGGTCCCCATGGAGCTGATACAGGTCAGGTCCCTGTGAAACTGATACAGGTCAGGTCCCTGTGAAACTGATACAGGTCAGGTCCCCGTGAAACTGATAAAGGTAAGGTCCTCATGAAACTGATACAGGTCAGGTCCCTGTGAAGCTGATACAGGTTGGGTCCCTGTGAAACTGATACAGGTCAGGTCCCTGTGAAACTGATACAGGTCAGGTCCCCATGAAACTGTTACAGGTCAGGTCCCCATGAAACTGATACAGGTCAGGTCCCCATGACACTGTTACAGGTCAGGTCCCCGTGAAACTGATACAGGCCAGGTCCCAGTGAAACTGGTACAGGTCAGGTCCCCATGAAACTGATACAGGTCAGTTCCCTGTGAAACTGATACAGGCCAGGTCCCCGTGAAACTGATACAGGTCAGGTCCCTGTGAAGCTGATACAGGTCAGGTCTCAATGAAACTGACACAGGTCAGGTCCCCGTGAAACTGATACAGGTCAGGTCCCCATGGAGCTGATACAGGTCAGGTCCCTGTGAAACTGATACAGGTCAGGTCCCTGTGAAACTGATACAGGTCAGGTCCCCGTGAAACTGATACAGGTCAGGTCCCCATGAAACTGATACAGGTCAGGTCCCCATGAAACTGATACAGGTCAGGTCCCTGTGAAACTGATACTGGTCAGGTCCCTGTGAAACTGGGACAGGTCACGTCCTCATGAAACTGATACAGGTCAGGTCCTTTTAAAACTGGTACAGCTCAGGTCCTTTTGAAACTGATACAGGTCAGGTCCCCGTGATACTGGTACAGATCAGGTCCCTTGTGAAACTGATACAGGTCAGGTCCCCGTGAAACTGATACAGGTTAGGTCCCTGTGAAACTATTACAAGCCAGGTTCCCATGGAGCTGTTACAGGTCAGGTCCCTGTGAAACTGATACAGGTCAGGTCCCTGTGAAACTGATACAGGTCAGGTCCCCATGAAACTGATACAAGTCAGGTCCCTGTGAATATTATAGAGGTCAGGTCCCTGTGAAACGGATACAGGTCAGGTCCCCATGGAGCTGATACAGGTCAGGTCCCTGTGAAATTGATACAGGTCAGGTCCTTGTGAAACTGATACAGGTCAGGTCCCCGTGAAACTGATACAGGTCAGGTCCCTGTGAATATTATAGAGGTCAGGTCCCCAAGAAACTGATACATGTCAGGTCCCCGTGAAACTGACACAGGCCAGTTCCCCGTGAAACTGATACAGGTCAGGTCCCCATGAAATTGATACAGGTCAGGTCCCTGTGAAACTGATACAGGTCAGAACCCTGTGAAACCAATACAGGTCAGGTCCCCGTGAAACTGATACAGGTTAGGTCCCTGTGAAACTGATACAGGTCAGAACCCTGTGAAACCAATACAGGTCAGGTCCCCGTGAAACTGATACAGGTTAGGTCCCTGTGAAACTATTACAGGCCAGGTCCCCATGGAGCTGACACAGGTCAGGTCCCTGTGAAACTGATACAGGTCAGGTCCATGTGAAACTGATACAGGTCAGGTCCCCGTGAAACTGATAGAGGTCAGGTCCCTGTGAATATTATAGAGGTGAGGTCCCAGTGAAACTGATACAGGTCAGGTCCCCATGAAACTGATACAGGTCAGATCCCTGTGAAAATTGTACGTGTCAGGTCCCCATGAAACTGATACAGGTCAGGTCCCCGTGAAACTGATACAGGTCAGGTCCCTGTGAATATTATAGAGGTCAGGTCCCTGTGAAACTGATACAGGTCAGGTCCCCATGAAACTGATACAGGTCAGGTCCCCGTGAAACTGATACAGGTCAGGTCCCTGTGAATATTATAGAGGTCAGGTCCCTGTGAAACTGATACAGGTCAGGTCCCCATGGAGCTGATACAGGTCAGGTCCCCATGAAACTGATACAGGCCAGGTCCCAGTGAAACTGGTACAGGTCAGGTCCCCATGAAACTGATACAGGTCAGTTCCCTGTGAAACTGATACAGGCTAGGTCCCCGTGAAACTGATACAGGTCAGGTCTCAATGAAACTGACACAGGTCAGGTCCCCGTGAAACTGATACAGGTCAGGTCCCCGTGAAACTGATACAGGTCAGGTCCCTGTGAAGCTGATACAGGTCGGGTCCCGGTGAAACTGATACAGGTCAGGTCCCTGTGAAACTGATACAGGTCAGGTCCCCGTGAAACTGATACATGCCAGGTCCCCGTGAAACTGATACATGCCAGGTCCCCGTGAAACTGGTACAGGTCAGGTCCCCATGAAACTGATACAGGTCAGGTCCCTGTGAAACTGATACAGGCCAGGTCCCCTTGAAACTGAAACAGGTCAGGTTCATTTGAAACTGATACAGGTCAGGTCCCAGTGAAATTGATACAGGTAAGGTCCCTGTGAAACTGGTTCAGGTCAGGTCCCTGTGAAACCGGTACAGGTCAGGTCCCTGTGAAACTGATACAGGTCAGGTCCCTGTGAAACTGATACAGGTTAGGTCCCTGTGAAACTGATACAGGTCAGTTCCCCATGAAATTGATACAGGTCAGGTCCCTGTGAAACTGATACAGGTAAGAACCCTGTGAAACCAATACAGGTCAGGTCCCCGTGAAACTGATACAGGTTAGGTCCCTGTGAAACTATTACAGGCCAGGTCCCCATGGAGCTGTTACAGGTCAGGTCCCTGTGAAACTGATACAGGTCAGTTCCCCATGAAATTGATACAGGTCAGGTCCCTGTGAAACTGATACAGGTAAGAACCCTGTGAAACCAATACAGGTCAGGTCCCCGTGAAACTGATACAGGTTAGGTCCCTGTGAAACTATTACAGGCCAGGTCCCCATGGAGCTGTTACAGGTCAGGTCCCTGTGAAACTGATACAGGTCAGGTCCCTGTGAAACTGATACAGGTCAGGTCCCCGTGAAACTGATACAGGTCAGGTCCCTGTGAATATTATAGAGGTCAGGTCCCTGTGAAACTGATACAGGTCAGGTCCCCATGGAGCTGATACAGGTCAGGTCCCTGTGAAACTGATACAGGTCAGGTCCCTGTGAAACTGATACAGGTCAGGTCCCCGTGAAACTGATACAGGTCAAGTCCGTGTGAATATTATAGAGGTCAGGTCCCTGTGAAACTGATACAGGTCAGGTCCCTGTGAAACTGATACAGGTCAGGTCCCCGTGAAACTGATACAGGTAAGAACCCTGTGAAACCAATACAGGTCAGTTCCCCTTGAAACTGATACAGGTTAGGTCCCTGTGAAACTATTACAAGCCAGGTTCCCATGGAGCTGTTACAGGTCAGGTCCCTGTGAAACTGATACAGGTCAGGTCCCTGTGAAACTGATACAGGTCAGGTCCCCATGAAACTGATACAGGTCAGGTCCCTGTGAATATTATAGAGGTCAGGTCCCTGTGAAACGGATACAGGTCAGGTCCCCATGGAGCTGATACAGGTCAGGTCCCTGTGAAACTGATACAGGTCAGGTCCCTGTGAAACTGATACAGGTCAGGTCCCCGTGAAACTGATACAGGTCAGGTCCCTGTGAATATTATAGAGGTCAGGTCCCCATGAAACTGATACATGTCAGGTCCCCGTGAAACTGACACAGGCCAGTTCCCCGTGAAACGGATACAGGTCGGGTCCCCATGAAATTGATACAGGTCAGGTCCCTGTGAAACTGATACAGGTCAGAACCCTGTGAAACCAATACAGGTCAGGTCCCCGTGAAACCAATACAGGTCAGGTCCCCGTGAAACTGATACAGGTTAGGTCCCTGTGAAACTGATACAGGTCAGAACCCTGTGAAACCAATACAGGTCAGGTCCCCGTGAAACTGATACAGGTTAGGTCCCTGTGAAACTATTACAGGCCAGGTCCCCATGGAGCTGACACAGGTCAGGTCCCTGTGAAACTGATACAGGTCAGGTCCCTGTGAAACTGATACAGGTCAGGTCCCCATGAAACTGATACAGGTCAGATCCCTGTGAAACTTGTACGTGTCAGGTCCCCATGAAACTGATACAGGTGAGGTCCCTGTGAAACTGATACAGGTCAGGTCCCTGTGAAACTGATACAGGTCAGGTCCCCGTGAAACTGATACAGGTCAGGTCCCTGTGAATATTATAGAGGTCAGGTCCCTGTGAAACTGATACAGGTAGGGTTCATGTGAAACTGATACAGGTCAGGTCCCTGTGAATATTATAGAGGTCAGGTCCCTGTGAAACTGATACAGGTCAGGTCCCCATGGAGCTGATACAGGTCAGGTCCCTGTGAAACTGATACAGGTCAGGTCCCTGTGAAACTGATAAAGGTCAGGTCCCCGTGAAACTGATAAAGGTAAGGTCCCCATGAAACTGATACAGGTCAGGTCCCTGTGAAGCTGATACAGGTTGGGTCCCTGTGAAACTGATACAGGTCAGGTCCCTGTGAAACTGATACAGGTCAGGTCCCCATGAAACTGATACAGGTCAGGTCCCCTTGAAACTGATACAGGTCAGGTCCCCATGAAACTGATACAGGTCAGGTCCCTGTGAAACTGATACTGGTCAGGTCCCTGTGAAACTGGGACAGGTCACGTCCTCATGAAACTGATACAGGTCAGGTCCTTTTAAAACTGGTACAGCTCAGGTCCTTTTGAAACTGATACAGGTCAGGTCCCCGTGATACTGGAACAGGTCAGGTCCCCGTGAAACTGATACAGGTCAGGTCCCTGTGAAACTGATACAGGTCAGGTCCCCGTGAAACTGATACAGGTTAGGTTCCTGTGAAGCTGATACAGGTCAGGTCCCCATGAAACTGATACAGGTCAGGTCCCTGTGAAACTGATACAGGTCAGGTCCCTGTGAAACTGATACAGGTCAGGTCCCCGTGAAACTGATAAAGGTAAGGTCCCCATGAAACTGATACAGGTCAGGTCCCTGTGAAGCTGATACAGGTTGGGTCCCTGTGAAACTGATACAGGTCAGGTCCCTGTGAAACTGATACAGGTCAGGTCCCCATGAAACTGTTACAGGTCAGGTCCCTGTGAAACTGATACAGGTCAGGTCCCCATGAAACTGATACTGGTCAGGTCCCTGTGAAACTGGGACAGGTCACGTCATCATGAAACTGATACAGGTCAGGTCCTTTTAAAACTGGTACAGCTCAGGTCCTTTTGAAACTGATACAGGTCAGGTCCCCGTGATACTGGTACAGGTCAGGTCTCCGTGAAACTGATACAGGTCAGGTCCCTGTGAAACTGATACAGGTCAGGTCCCCGTGAAACTGATACAGGTTAGGTTCCTGTGAAGCTGATACAGGTCAGGTCCCCATGAAACTGATACAGGTCAGGTCCCTGTGAAACTGATACAGGTCAGGTCCCTGTGAAACTGATACAGGTCAGGTCCCTGTGAAACTGGTACAGGTAAGGTCCCTGTGAAACCGGTACAGGTCAGGTCTCTGTGAAACTGATACAGGTCAGGTCCCCGTGAAATCGATACAGGTCAGGTCCCCATGAAATTGATACAGGTCAGGTCCCTGTGAAACTGATACTGGTCAGGTCCCTGTGAAACTGGGACAGGTCACGTCCTCATGAAACTGACACAGGTCAGGTCCTTTTAAAACTGGTACAGCTCAGGTCCTTTTGAAACTGATACAGGTCAGGTCCCCGTGATACTGGTACAGGTCAGGTCCCCGTGAAACTGATACAGGTCAGGTCCCTGTGAAACTGATACAGGTCAGGTCCCCGTGAAACTGATACAGGTTAGGTTCCTGTGAAGCTGATACAGGTCAGGTCCCCATGAAACTGATACAGGTCAGGTCCCTGTGAAACTGATACAGGTCAGGTCCCTGTGAAACTGATACAGGTCAGGTCCCTGTGAAACTGGTACAGGTCAGGTCCATGTGAAACCGGTACAGGTCAGGTCTCTGTGAAACTGATACAGGTCAGGTCCCCGTGAAATCGATACAGGTCAGGTCCCCATGAAATTGATACAGGTCAGGTCCCTGTGAAACTGATACAGGTCAGAACCCTGTGAAACCAATACAGGTCAGGTCCCCGTGAAACTGATACAGGTTAGGTCCCTGTGAAACTATTACAGGCCAGGTCCCCATGGAGCTGATACAGGTCAGGTCCCTGTGAAACTGATACAGGTCAGGTCCCTGTGAAACTGATACAGGTCAGGTCCCCGTGAAACTGATACAGGTCAGGTCCCTGTGAATATTATAGAGGTCAGGTCCCTGTGAAACTGATACAGGTCAGATCCCCATGAAACTGATACAAGTCAGATACCTGTGAAACTGGTACAGGTCAGGTCCCCATGAAACTGATACAGGTGAGGTCCCTGTGAAACTGATACAGGCCAGGTCCCCGTGAAACTGATACAGGTAGGGTTCATGTGAAACTGATACAGGTCAGGTCCCCGTGAAACTGATACAGGTCAGGTCCCCATGAAACTGATACAGGCCAGGTCCCTGTGAAACTGGTACAGGTCAGGTCCCCATGAAACTGATACAGGTCAGGTCCCTGTGAAACTGTTACAGGTCAGCTCCCCATGAAACTGATACAAGGCAGGTCCCTGTGAAACTGATACAGGTCAGGTCCCCATGAAACTTATACAGGTCAGGTCCCTGTGAAACTGATACAGGTCAGATCCCCATGAAACTGATACAGGTCAGATCCCCATGAAACTGATACAGGTCAGGTCCCCATGAAACTGATACAGGTCAGGTCCCTGTGAAACTGATACAGGTCAGGTCCCTGTGAAACTGGGACAGGTCACGTCCTCATGAAACTGATACAGGTCAGTTCCAATTAAAACTGGTACAGCTCAGGTCCTTTTGAAACTGATACAGGTCAGGTCCCCGTGAAACTGATACAGGTCAGGTCCCCGTGAAACTGATACAGTTTAGGTTCCTGTGAAGCTGATACAGGTCAGGTCCCCATGAAACTGATACAGGTCAGGTCCCTGTGAAACTGATACAGGTTACGTCCCTGTGAAACTATTACAGGCCAGGTCCCCATGGAGCTGACACAGGTCAGGTCCCTGTGAAACTGATACAGGTCAGGTCCCTGTGAAACTGATACAAGTCAGGTCCCCGTGAAACTGATAGAGGTCAGGTCCCTGTGAATATTATAGAGGTCAGGTCCCTGTGAAACTGATACAGGTCAGGTCCCCATGAAACTGATACAGGTCCGATCCCTGTGAAACTGGTACAAGTCAGGTCCCCATGAAACTGATACAGGTGAGGTCCCTGTGAAACTGATACAGGTCAGGTCCCTGTGAATATTATAGAGGTCAGGTCCCTGTGAAACTGATACAGGTCAGATCCCTGTGAAACTGATACAGGTCAGGTCCCTGTGAAACTGATACAGGTCAGGTCCCTGTGAAACTGATACAGGTCAGGTCCCCGTGAAACTGATACAGGTCAGGTCCCTGTGAATATTATAGAGGTCAGGTCCCTGTGAAACTGATACAGGTCAGATCCCCATGAAACTGATACAAGTCAGATACCTGTGAAACTGGTACAGGTCAGGTCCCCATGAAACTGATACAGGTGAGGTCCCTGTGAAACTGATACAGGCCAGGTCCCCGTGAAACTGATACAGGTAGGGTTCATGTGAAACTGATACAGGTCAGGTCCCCGTGAAACTGATACAGGTCAGGTCCCCATGAAACTGATACAGGCCAGGTCCCTGTGAAACTGGTACAGGTCAGGTCCCCATGAAACTGATACAGGTCAGGTCCCTGTGAAACTGTTACAGGTCAGCTCCCCATGAAACTGATACAAGGCAGGTCCCTGTGAAACTGATACAGGTCAGGTCCCCATGAAACTTATACAGGTCAGGTCCCTGTGAAACTGATACAGGTCAGATCCCCATGAAACTGATACAGGTCAGGTCCCCATGAAACTGATACAGGTCAGGTCCCTGTGAAACTGATACAGGTCAGGTCCCTGTGAAACTGGGACAGGTCACGTCCTCATGAAACTGATACAGGTCAGGTCCAATTAAAACTGGTACAGCTCAGGTCCTTTTGAAACTGATACAGGTCAGGTCCCCGTGAAACTGATACAGGTCAGGTCCCCGTGAAACTGATACAGTTTAGGTTCCTGTGAAGCTGATACAGGTCAGGTCCCCATGAAACTGATACAGGTCAGGTCCCTGTGAAACTGATACAGGTTACGTCCCTGTGAAACTATTACAGGCCAGGTCCCCATGGAGCTGACACAGGTCAGGTCCCTGTGAAACTGATACAGGTCAGGTCCCTGTGAAACTGATACAAGTCAGGTCCCCGTGAAACTGATAGAGGTCAGGTCCCTGTGAATATTATAGAGGTCAGGTCCCTGTGAAACTGATACAGGTCAGGTCCCCATGAAACTGATACAGGTCCGATCCCTGTGAAACTGGTACAAGTCAGGTCCCCATGAAACTGATACAGGTGAGGTCCCTGTGAAACTGATACAGGTCAGGTCCCCATGAAACTGATACAGGTCAGATCCCTGTGAAACTGGTACAAGTCAGGTCCCCATGAAACTGATACAGGTGAGGTCCCTGTGAAACTGATACAGGTCAGGTCCACGTGAAACTGATACAGGTCAGGTCCCTGTGAATATTATAGAGGTCAGGTCCCCATGAAATTGATACAGGTAGGGTTCATGTGAAACTGATACAGGTCAGGTCCCCGTGAAACTGATACAGGTCAGGTCCCTGTGAATATTATAGAGGTCAGGTCCCTGTGAAACTGATACAGGTCAGGTCCCCATGGAGCTGATACAGGTCAGATCCCTGTGAAACTGATACAGGTCAGGTCCCTGTGAAACTGATACAGGTCAGGTCCCCGTGAAACTGATAAAGGTAAGGTCCCCATGAAACTGATACAGGTCAGGTCCCTGTGAAGCTTATACAGGTTGGGTCCCTGTGAAACTGACACAAGTCAGGTCCCTGTGAAACTGATACAGGTCAGGTCCCCATGAAACTGTTACAGGTCAGGTCCCCATGAAACTGATACAGGTCAGGTCCCCATGACACTGATACAGGTCAGGTCCCCGTGAAACTGATACAGGCCAGGTCCCAGTGAAACTGATACAGGTCAGGTCCCTGTGAAACTGGTACAGGTCAGGTCCCTGTGAAACCGGTACAGGTCAGGTCCCCATGAAACTGATACAGGTGAGGTCCCTGTGAAACTGATACAGGTCAGGTCCCTGTGAAACTGATACAGGTCAGGTCCCCGTGAAACTGATACAGGTCAGGTCTCTGTGAATATTATAGAGGTCAGGTCCCCATGAAATTGATACAGGTAGGGTTCATGTGAAACTGATACAGGTTAGGTCCCCATGGAGCTGATACAGGTCAGGTCCCTGTGAAACTGATACAGGTCAGGTCCCTGTGAAACTGATACAGGTCAGGTCCCCGTGAAACTGACAAAGGTAATGTCCCCATGAAACTGATACAGGTCAGGTCCCTGTGAAGTTGATACAGGTTGGGTCCCTGTGAAACTGATACAGGTCAGGTCCCTGTGAAACTGATACAGGTCAGGTCCCCATGAAACTGATACAGGTCAGGTCCCCATGAAACTGATACAGGTCAGGTCCCTGTGAAACTGGTACAGGTCAGGTCCCCATGAAACTGATACAGGTCAGTTCCCTGTGAAACTGATACAGGCCAGGTCCCCGTTAAACTGATACAGGTCAGGTTCATTTGAAACTGATACAGGTCAGGTCTCAGTGAAACTGACACAGGTCAGGTCCCAGTGAAACTGATACAGGTCAGGTCCCCGTGAAACTGATACAGGTCAGGTCCCTGTGAAGCTGATACAGGTCGGGTCCCGGTGAAACCGATACAGGTCAGGTCTCCATGAAACTGATACAGGTCAGGTCCCCATGAAACTGATACAGGCCAGGTCCCCGTGAAACTGGTACAGGTCAGGTCCCCATGAAACTGATACAGGTCAGGTCCCTGTGAAACTGATACAGGCCAGGTCCCCGTGAAACTGATACAGGTCAGGTTCATTTGAAACTGATACAGGTCAGGTCCCAGTGAAACTGATACAGGTCAGGTCCCTGTTAAACTGGTACAGGTCAGGTCCCTGTGAAACCGGTACAGGTCAGGTCCCTGTGAAACTGATACAGTTCAGGTCCCTGTGAAACTGATACAGGTTAGGTCCCTGTGAAACTGATACAGGTCAGTTCCCCATGAAATTGATACAGGTCAGGTCCCTGTGAAACTGATACAGGTAAGAACCCTGTGAAACCAATACAGGTCAGGTCCCCGTGAAACTGATACAGGTTAGGTCCCTGTGAAACTATTACAGGCCAGGTCCCCATGGAGCTGTTACAGGTCAGGTCCCTGTGAAACTGATACAGGTCAGGTCCCTGTGAAACTGATACAGGTCAGGTCCCCGTGAAACTGACACAGGTCAGGTCCCTGTGAATATTATAGAGGTCAGGTCCCTGTGAAACTGATACAGGTCAGGTCCCCATGGAGCTGATACAGGTCAGGTCCCTGTGAAACTGATACAGGTCAGGTCCCTGTGAAACTGATACAGGTCAGGTCCCTGTGAAACTGATACAGGTCAGGTCCCTGTGAATATTATAGAGGTCAGGTCCCTGTGAAACTGATACAGGTCAGGTCCCTGTGAAACTGATACAGGTCAGGTCCCCTTGAAACTGATACAGGTAAGAACCCTGTGAAACCAATACAGGTCAGTTCCCCGTGAAACTGATACAGGTTAGGTTCCTGTGAAACTATTACAGGCCAGGTTCCCATGGAGCTGTTACAGGTCAGGTCCCTGTGAAACTGATACAGGTCAGGTCCCTGTGAAACTGATACAGGTCAGGTCCCCGTGAAACTGATACAGGTCAGGTCCCTGTGAATATTATAGAGGTCAGGTCCCTGTGAAACGGATACAGGTCAGGTCCCCATGGAGCTGATACAGGTCAGGTCCCTGTGAAACTGATACAGGTCAGGTCCCTGTAAAACTGATACAGGTCAGGTCCCCGTGAAACTGATACAGGTCAGGTCCCTGTGAATATTATAGAGGTCAGGTCCCTGTGAAACTGATACAGGTAGGGTTCATGTGAAATTGATACAGGTCAGGTCCCCGTGAAACTGATACAGGTCAGGTCCCCATGAAACTGATACATGTCAGGTCCCCGTGAAACTGACACAGGCCAGTTCCCCGTGAAACTGATACAGGAAAGGTCCCCATGAAATTGATACAGGTCAGGTCCCTGTGAAACTGATACAGGGCAGAACCCTGTGAAACCAATACAGGTCAGGTCCCCGTGAAACTGATACAGGTTAGGTCCCTGTGAAACTATTACTGGCCAGGTCCCCATGGAGCTGATACAGGTCAGGTCCCTGTGAAACTGATACAGGTCATGTTCCCGTGAAACTGATACAGGTCAGGTTCATTTGAAACTGATACAGGTCAGGTTCATTTGAAACTGATACAGGTCAGGTCCCAGTGAAACTGATACAGGTCAGGTCCCCATGAAACTGATACAGGTCAGGTCCCCATGAAACTGATACAGGTCAGATACCTGTGAAACTGGTACAAGTCAGGTCCTCATGAAACTGATACAGGTGAGGTCCCTGTGAAACTGATACAGGTCAGGTCCCTGTGAAACTGATACAGGTCAGGTCCACGTGAAACTGATACAGGTCAGGTCCCTGTGAATATTATAGAGGTCAGGTCCCCATGAAATTGATACAGATAGGGTTCATGTGAAACTGATACAGGTCAGGTCCCCGTGAAACTGATACAGGTCAGATCCCTGTGAATATTATAGAGGTCAGGTCCCTGTGAAACTGATACAGGTCAGGTCCCCATGGAGCTGATACAGGTCAGGTCCCTGTGAAACTGATACAGGTCAGGTCCCTGTGAAACTGATACAGGTCAGGTCCCCTTGAAACTGATAAAGGTAAGGTCCCCATGAAAATGATACAGGTCAGGTCCCTGTGAAGCTGATACAGGTTGGGTCCCTGTGAAACTGATACAGGTCAGGTCCCCATGAAACTGATACAGGTAAGGTCCCCATGAAACTGATACAGGTCAGGTCCCCATGACACTGATACAGGTCAGGTCCCCGTGAAACTGATACAGGCCAGGTCCCAGTGAAACTGGTACAGGTCAGTTCCCTGTGAAACTGATACAGGCCAGGTCCACGTTAAACTGATATAGGTCAGGTTCATTTGAAACTGATACAGGTCAGGTCTCCGTGAAACTGACACAGGTCAGGTAACAGTGAAACTGATACAGGTCAGGTCCCCATGAAACTGATACAGGTCAGGTCCCTGTGAAGCTGATACAGGTCGGGTCCCGGTGAAACTGATACAGGTCAGGTCCCTGTGAAACTGATACAGGTCAGGTCTCCATGAAACTGATACAGGTCAGGTCCCTGTGAAACTGATACAGGTCAGGTCCCCGTGAAACTGATACAGGTCAGGTCCCCGTTAAACTGATACAGGCCAGGTCCCAGTGAAACTGATACAGGTCAGATCCCCATGAAACTGATACAAGTCAGATACCTGTGAAACTGGTACAGGTCAGGTCCCCATGAAACTGATACAGGTGAGGTCCCTGTGAAACTGATACAGGCCAGGTCCCCGTGAAACTGATACAGGTAGGGTTCATGTGAAACTGATACAGGTCAGGTCCCCGTGAAACTGATACAGGTCAGGTCCCCATGAAACTGATACAGGCCAGGTCCCTGTGAAACTGGTACAGGTCAGGTCCCCATGAAACTGATACAGGTCAGGTCCCTGTGAAACTGTTACAGGTCAGCTCCCCATGAAACTGATACAAGGCAGGTCCCTGTGAAACTGATACAGGTCAGGTCCCCATGAAACTTATACAGGTCAGGTCCCTGTGAAACTGATACAGGTCAGATCCCCATGAAACTGATACAGGTCAGATCCCCATGAAACTGATACAGGTCAGGTCCCCATGAAACTGATACAGGTCAGGTCCCTGTGAAACTGATACAGGTCAGGTCCCTGTGAAACTGGGACAGGTCACGTCCTCATGAAACTGATACAGGTCAGTTCCAATTAAAACTGGTACAGCTCAGGTCCTTTTGAAACTGATACAGGTCAGGTCCCCGTGAAACTGATACAGGTCAGGTCCCCGTGAAACTGATACAGTTTAGGTTCCTGTGAAGCTGATACAGGTCAGGTCCCCATGAAACTGATACAGGTCAGGTCCCTGTGAAACTGATACAGGTTACGTCCCTGTGAAACTATTACAGGCCAGGTCCCCATGGAGCTGACACAGGTCAGGTCCCTGTGAAACTGATACAGGTCAGGTCCCTGTGAAACTGATACAAGTCAGGTCCCCGTGAAACTGATAGAGGTCAGGTCCCTGTGAATATTATAGAGGTCAGGTCCCTGTGAAACTGATACAAGTCAGGTCCCCGTGAAACTGATACAGGTCAGGTCCCCGTGAAACTGATAAAGGTAAGGTCCCCATGAAACTGATACAGGTCAGGTCCCTGTGAAGCTTATACAGGTTGGGTCCCTGTGAAACTGACACAAGTCAGGTCCCTGTGAAACTGATACAGGTCAGGTCCCCATGAAACTGTTACAGGTCAGGTCCCCATGAAACTGATACAGGTCAGGTCCCCATGACACTGATACAGGTCAGGTCCCCGTGAAACTGATACAGGCCAGGTCCCAGTGAAACTGATACAGGTCAGGTCCCTGTGAAACTGGTACAGGTCAGGTCCCTGTGAAACCGGTACAGGTCAGGTCCCCATGAAACTGATACAGGTGAGGTCCCTGTGAAACTGATACAGGTCAGGTCCCTGTGAAACTGATACAGGTCAGGTCCCCGTGAAACTGATACAGGTCAGGTCTCTGTGAATATTATAGAGGTCAGGTCCCCATGAAATTGATACAGGTAGGGTTCATGTGAAACTGATACAGGTTAGGTCCCCATGGAGCTGATACAGGTCAGGTCCCTGTGAAACTGATACAGGTCAGGTCCCTGTGAAACTGATACAGGTCAGGTCCCCGTGAAACTGACAAAGGTAATGTCCCCATGAAACTGATACAGGTCAGGTCCCTGTGAAGTTGATACAGGTTGGGTCCCTGTGAAACTGATACAGGTCAGGTCCCTGTGAAACTGATACAGGTCAGGTCCCCATGAAACTGATACAGGTCAGGTCCCCATGAAACTGATACAGGTCAGGTCCCTGTGAAACTGGTACAGGTCAGGTCCCCATGAAACTGATACAGGTCAGTTCCCTGTGAAACTGATACAGGCCAGGTCCCCGTTAAACTGATACAGGTCAGGTTCATTTGAAACTGATACAGGTCAGGTCTCAGTGAAACTGACACAGGTCAGGTCCCAGTGAAACTGATACAGGTCAGGTCCCCGTGAAACTGATACAGGTCAGGTCCCTGTGAAGCTGATACAGGTCGGGTCCCGGTGAAACCGATACAGGTCAGGTCTCCATGAAACTGATACAGGTCAGGTCCCCATGAAACTGATACAGGCCAGGTCCCCGTGAAACTGGTACAGGTCAGGTCCCCATGAAACTGATACAGGTCAGGTCCCTGTGAAACTGATACAGGCCAGGTCCCCGTGAAACTGATACAGGTCAGGTTCATTTGAAACTGATACAGGTCAGGTCCCAGTGAAACTGATACAGGTCAGGTCCCTGTTAAACTGGTACAGGTCAGGTCCCTGTGAAACCGGTACAGGTCAGGTCCCTGTGAAACTGATACAGTTCAGGTCCCTGTGAAACTGATACAGGTTAGGTCCCTGTGAAACTGATACAGGTCAGTTCCCCATGAAATTGATACAGGTCAGGTCCCTGTGAAACTGATACAGGTAAGAACCCTGTGAAACCAATACAGGTCAGGTCCCCGTGAAACTGATACAGGTTAGGTCCCTGTGAAACTATTACAGGCCAGGTCCCCATGGAGCTGTTACAGGTCAGGTCCCTGTGAAACTGATACAGGTCAGGTCCCTGTGAAACTGATACAGGTCAGGTCCCCGTGAAACTGACACAGGTCAGGTCCCTGTGAATATTATAGAGGTCAGGTCCCTGTGAAACTGATACAGGTCAGGTCCCCATGGAGCTGATACAGGTCAGGTCCCTGTGAAACTGATACAGGTCAGGTCCCTGTGAAACTGATACAGGTCAGGTCCCTGTGAAACTGATACAGGTCAGGTCCCTGTGAATATTATAGAGGTCAGGTCCCTGTGAAACTGATACAGGTCAGGTCCCTGTGAAACTGATACAGGTCAGGTCCCCTTGAAACTGATACAGGTAAGAACCCTGTGAAACCAATACAGGTCAGTTCCCCGTGAAACTGATACAGGTTAGGTTCCTGTGAAACTATTACAGGCCAGGTTCCCATGGAGCTGTTACAGGTCAGGTCCCTGTGAAACTGATACAGGTCAGGTCCCTGTGAAACTGATACAGGTCAGGTCCCCGTGAAACTGATACAGGTCAGGTCCCTGTGAATATTATAGAGGTCAGGTCCCTGTGAAACGGATACAGGTCAGGTCCCCATGGAGCTGATACAGGTCAGGTCCCTGTGAAACTGATACAGGTCAGGTCCCTGTAAAACTGATACAGGTCAGGTCCCCGTGAAACTGATACAGGTCAGGTCCCTGTGAATATTATAGAGGTCAGGTCCCTGTGAAACTGATACAGGTAGGGTTCATGTGAAATTGATACAGGTCAGGTCCCCGTGAAACTGATACAGGTCAGGTCCCCATGAAACTGATACATGTCAGGTCCCCGTGAAACTGACACAGGCCAGTTCCCCGTGAAACTGATACAGGAAAGGTCCCCATGAAATTGATACAGGTCAGGTCCCTGTGAAACTGATACAGGGCAGAACCCTGTGAAACCAATACAGGTCAGGTCCCCGTGAAACTGATACAGGTTAGGTCCCTGTGAAACTATTACTGGCCAGGTCCCCATGGAGCTGATACAGGTCAGGTCCCTGTGAAACTGATACAGGTCATGTTCCCGTGAAACTGATACAGGTCAGGTTCATTTGAAACTGATACAGGTCAGGTTCATTTGAAACTGATACAGGTCAGGTCCCAGTGAAACTGATACAGGTCAGGTCCCCATGAAACTGATACAGGTCAGGTCCCCATGAAACTGATACAGGTCAGATACCTGTGAAACTGGTACAAGTCAGGTCCTCATGAAACTGATACAGGTGAGGTCCCTGTGAAACTGATACAGGTCAGGTCCCTGTGAAACTGATACAGGTCAGGTCCACGTGAAACTGATACAGGTCAGGTCCCTGTGAATATTATAGAGGTCAGGTCCCCATGAAATTGATACAGATAGGGTTCATGTGAAACTGATACAGGTCAGGTCCCCGTGAAACTGATACAGGTCAGATCCCTGTGAATATTATAGAGGTCAGGTCCCTGTGAAACTGATACAGGTCAGGTCCCCATGGAGCTGATACAGGTCAGGTCCCTGTGAAACTGATACAGGTCAGGTCCCTGTGAAACTGATACAGGTCAGGTCCCCTTGAAACTGATAAAGGTAAGGTCCCCATGAAAATGATACAGGTCAGGTCCCTGTGAAGCTGATACAGGTTGGGTCCCTGTGAAACTGATACAGGTCAGGTCCCCATGAAACTGATACAGGTAAGGTCCCCATGAAACTGATACAGGTCAGGTCCCCATGACACTGATACAGGTCAGGTCCCCGTGAAACTGATACAGGCCAGGTCCCAGTGAAACTGGTACAGGTCAGTTCCCTGTGAAACTGATACAGGCCAGGTCCACGTTAAACTGATATAGGTCAGGTTCATTTGAAACTGATACAGGTCAGGTCTCCGTGAAACTGACACAGGTCAGGTAACAGTGAAACTGATACAGGTCAGGTCCCCATGAAACTGATACAGGTCAGGTCCCTGTGAAGCTGATACAGGTCGGGTCCCGGTGAAACTGATACAGGTCAGGTCCCTGTGAAACTGATACAGGTCAGGTCTCCATGAAACTGATACAGGTCAGGTCCCTGTGAAACTGATACAGGTCAGGTCCCCGTGAAACTGATACAGGTCAGGTCCCCGTTAAACTGATACAGGCCAGGTCCCAGTGAAACTGATACAGGTCAGATCCCCATGAAACTGATACAAGTCAGATACCTGTGAAACTGGTACAGGTCAGGTCCCCATGAAACTGATACAGGTGAGGTCCCTGTGAAACTGATACAGGCCAGGTCCCCGTGAAACTGATACAGGTAGGGTTCATGTGAAACTGATACAGGTCAGGTCCCCGTGAAACTGATACAGGTCAGGTCCCCATGAAACTGATACAGGCCAGGTCCCTGTGAAACTGGTACAGGTCAGGTCCCCATGAAACTGATACAGGTCAGGTCCCTGTGAAACTGTTACAGGTCAGCTCCCCATGAAACTGATACAAGGCAGGTCCCTGTGAAACTGATACAGGTCAGGTCCCCATGAAACTTATACAGGTCAGGTCCCTGTGAAACTGATACAGGTCAGATCCCCATGAAACTGATACAGGTCAGATCCCCATGAAACTGATACAGGTCAGGTCCCCATGAAACTGATACAGGTCAGGTCCCTGTGAAACTGATACAGGTCAGGTCCCTGTGAAACTGGGACAGGTCACGTCCTCATGAAACTGATACAGGTCAGTTCCAATTAAAACTGGTACAGCTCAGGTCCTTTTGAAACTGATACAGGTCAGGTCCCCGTGAAACTGATACAGGTCAGGTCCCCGTGAAACTGATACAGTTTAGGTTCCTGTGAAGCTGATACAGGTCAGGTCCCCATGAAACTGATACAGGTCAGGTCCCTGTGAAACTGATACAGGTTACGTCCCTGTGAAACTATTACAGGCCAGGTCCCCATGGAGCTGACACAGGTCAGGTCCCTGTGAAACTGATACAGGTCAGGTCCCTGTGAAACTGATACAAGTCAGGTCCCCGTGAAACTGATAGAGGTCAGGTCCCTGTGAATATTATAGAGGTCAGGTCCCTGTGAAACTGATACAGGTCAGGTCCCCATGAAACTGATACAGGTCCGATCCCTGTGAAACTGGTACAAGTCAGGTCCCCATGAAACTGATACAGGTGAGGTCCCTGTGAAACTGATACAGGTCAGGTCCCTGTGAATATTATAGAGGTCAGGTCCCTGTGAAACTGATACAGGTCAGATCCCTGTGAAACTGATACAGGTCAGGTCCCTGTGAAACTGATACAGGTCAGGTCCCTGTGAAACTGATACAGGTCAGGTCCCCGTGAAACTGATACAGGTCAGGTCCCTGTGAATATTATAGAGGTCAGGTCCCTGTGAAACTGATACAGGTCAGATCCCCATGAAACTGATACAAGTCAGATACCTGTGAAACTGGTACAGGTCAGGTCCCCATGAAACTGATACAGGTGAGGTCCCTGTGAAACTGATACAGGCCAGGTCCCCGTGAAACTGATACAGGTAGGGTTCATGTGAAACTGATACAGGTCAGGTCCCCGTGAAACTGATACAGGTCAGGTCCCCATGAAACTGATACAGGCCAGGTCCCTGTGAAACTGGTACAGGTCAGGTCCCCATGAAACTGATACAGGTCAGGTCCCTGTGAAACTGTTACAGGTCAGCTCCCCATGAAACTGATACAAGGCAGGTCCCTGTGAAACTGATACAGGTCAGGTCCCCATGAAACTTATACAGGTCAGGTCCCTGTGAAACTGATACAGGTCAGATCCCCATGAAACTGATACAGGTCAGGTCCCCATGAAACTGATACAGGTCAGGTCCCTGTGAAACTGATACAGGTCAGGTCCCTGTGAAACTGGGACAGGTCACGTCCTCATGAAACTGATACAGGTCAGGTCCAATTAAAACTGGTACAGCTCAGGTCCTTTTGAAACTGATACAGGTCAGGTCCCCGTGAAACTGATACAGGTCAGGTCCCCGTGAAACTGATACAGTTTAGGTTCCTGTGAAGCTGATACAGGTCAGGTCCCCATGAAACTGATACAGGTCAGGTCCCTGTGAAACTGATACAGGTTACGTCCCTGTGAAACTATTACAGGCCAGGTCCCCATGGAGCTGACACAGGTCAGGTCCCTGTGAAACTGATACAGGTCAGGTCCCTGTGAAACTGATACAAGTCAGGTCCCCGTGAAACTGATAGAGGTCAGGTCCCTGTGAATATTATAGAGGTCAGGTCCCTGTGAAACTGATACAGGTCAGGTCCCCATGAAACTGATACAGGTCCGATCCCTGTGAAACTGGTACAAGTCAGGTCCCCATGAAACTGATACAGGTGAGGTCCCTGTGAAACTGATACAGGTCAGGTCCCCATGAAACTGATACAGGTCAGATCCCTGTGAAACTGGTACAAGTCAGGTCCCCATGAAACTGATACAGGTGAGGTCCCTGTGAAACTGATACAGGTCAGGTCCACGTGAAACTGATACAGGTCAGGTCCCTGTGAATATTATAGAGGTCAGGTCCCCATGAAATTGATACAGGTAGGGTTCATGTGAAACTGATACAGGTCAGGTCCCCGTGAAACTGATACAGGTCAGGTCCCTGTGAATATTATAGAGGTCAGGTCCCTGTGAAACTGATACAGGTCAGGTCCCCATGGAGCTGATACAGGTCAGATCCCTGTGAAACTGATACAGGTCAGGTCCCTGTGAAACTGATACAGGTCAGGTCCCCGTGAAACTGATAAAGGTAAGGTCCCCATGAAACTGATACAGGTCAGGTCCCTGTGAAGCTTATACAGGTTGGGTCCCTGTGAAACTGACACAAGTCAGGTCCCTGTGAAACTGATACAGGTCAGGTCCCCATGAAACTGTTACAGGTCAGGTCCCCATGAAACTGATACAGGTCAGGTCCCCATGACACTGATACAGGTCAGGTCCCCGTGAAACTGATACAGGCCAGGTCCCAGTGAAACTGATACAGGTCAGGTCCCTGTGAAACTGGTACAGGTCAGGTCCCTGTAAAACCGGTACAGGTCAGGTCCCCATGAAACTGATACAGGTGAGGTCCCTGTGAAACTGATACAGGTCAGGTCCCTGTGAAACTGATACAGGTCAGGTCCCCGTGAAACTGATACAGGTCAGGTCTCTGTGAATATTATAGAGGTCAGGTCCCCATGAAATTGATACAGGTAGGGTTCATGTGAAACTGATACAGGTTAGGTCCCCATGGAGCTGATACAGGTCAGGTCCCTGTGAAACTGATACAGGTCAGGTCCCTGTGAAACTGATACAGGTCAGGTCCCCGTGAAACTGACAAAGGTAATGTCCCCATGAAACTGATACAGGTCAGGTCCCTGTGAAGTTGATACAGGTTGGGTCCCTGTGAAACTGATACAGGTCAGGTCCCTGTGAAACTGATACAGGTCAGGTCCCCATGAAACTGATACAGGTCAGGTCCCCATGAAACTGATACAGGTCAGGTCCCTGTGAAACTGGTACAGGTCAGGTCCCCATGAAACTGATACAGGTCAGTTCCCTGTGAAACTGATACAGGCCAGGTCCCCGTTAAACTGATACAGGTCAGGTTCATTTGAAACTGATACAGGTCAGGTCTCAGTGAAACTGACACAGGTCAGGTCCCAGTGAAACTGATACAGGTCAGGTCCCCGTGAAACTGATACAGGTCAGGTCCCTGTGAAGCTGATACAGGTCGGGTCCCGGTGAAACCGATACAGGTCAGGTCTCCATGAAACTGATACAGGTCAGGTCCCCATGAAACTGATACAGGCCAGGTCCCCGTGAAACTGGTACAGGTCAGGTCCCCATGAAACTGATACAGGTCAGGTCCCTGTGAAACTGATACAGGCCAGGTCCCCGTGAAACTGATACAGGTCAGGTTCATTTGAAACTGATACAGGTCAGGTCCCAGTGAAACTGATACAGGTCAGGTCCCTGTTAAACTGGTACAGGTCAGGTCCCTGTGAAACCGGTACAGGTCAGGTCCCTGTGAAACTGATACAGTTCAGGTCCCTGTGAAACTGATACAGGTTAGGTCCCTGTGAAACTGATACAGGTCAGTTCCCCATGAAATTGATACAGGTCAGGTCCCTGTGAAACTGATACAGGTAAGAACCCTGTGAAACCAATACAGGTCAGGTCCCCGTGAAACTGATACAGGTTAGGTCCCTGTGAAACTATTACAGGCCAGGTCCCCATGGAGCTGTTACAGGTCAGGTCCCTGTGAAACTGATACAGGTCAGGTCCCTGTGAAACTGATACAGGTCAGGTCCCCGTGAAACTGACACAGGTCAGGTCCCTGTGAATATTATAGAGGTCAGGTCCCTGTGAAACTGATACAGGTCAGGTCCCCATGGAGCTGATACAGGTCAGGTCCCTGTGAAACTGATACAGGTCAGGTCCCTGTGAAACTGATACAGGTCAGGTCCCTGTGAAACTGATACAGGTCAGGTCCCTGTGAATATTATAGAGGTCAGGTCCCTGTGAAACTGATACAGGTCAGGTCCCTGTGAAACTGATACAGGTCAGGTCCCCTTGAAACTGATACAGGTAAGAACCCTGTGAAACCAATACAGGTCAGTTCCCCGTGAAACTGATACAGGTTAGGTTCCTGTGAAACTATTACAGGCCAGGTTCCCATGGAGCTGTTACAGGTCAGGTCCCTGTGAAACTGATACAGGTCAGGTCCCTGTGAAACTGATACAGGTCAGGTCCCCGTGAAACTGATACAGGTCAGGTCCCTGTGAATATTATAGAGGTCAGGTCCCTGTGAAACGGATACAGGTCAGGTCCCCATGGAGCTGATACAGGTCAGGTCCCTGTGAAACTGATACAGGTCAGGTCCCTGTAAAACTGATACAGGTCAGGTCCCCGTGAAACTGATACAGGTCAGGTCCCTGTGAATATTATAGAGGTCAGGTCCCTGTGAAACTGATACAGGTAGGGTTCATGTGAAATTGATACAGGTCAGGTCCCCGTGAAACTGATACAGGTCAGGTCCCCATGAAACTGATACATGTCAGGTCCCCGTGAAACTGACACAGGCCAGTTCCCCGTGAAACTGATACAGGAAAGGTCCCCATGAAATTGATACAGGTCAGGTCCCTGTGAAACTGATACAGGGCAGAACCCTGTGAAACCAATACAGGTCAGGTCCCCGTGAAACTGATACAGGTTAGGTCCCTGTGAAACTATTACTGGCCAGGTCCCCATGGAGCTGATACAGGTCAGGTCCCTGTGAAACTGATACAGGTCATGTTCCCGTGAAACTGATACAGGTCAGGTTCATTTGAAACTGATACAGGTCAGGTTCATTTGAAACTGATACAGGTCAGGTCCCAGTGAAACTGATACAGGTCAGGTCCCCATGAAACTGATACAGGTCAGGTCCCCATGAAACTGATACAGGTCAGATACCTGTGAAACTGGTACAAGTCAGGTCCTCATGAAACTGATACAGGTGAGGTCCCTGTGAAACTGATACAGGTCAGGTCCCTGTGAAACTGATACAGGTCAGGTCCACGTGAAACTGATACAGGTCAGGTCCCTGTGAATATTATAGAGGTCAGGTCCCCATGAAATTGATACAGATAGGGTTCATGTGAAACTGATACAGGTCAGGTCCCCGTGAAACTGATACAGGTCAGATCCCTGTGAATATTATAGAGGTCAGGTCCCTGTGAAACTGATACAGGTCAGGTCCCCATGGAGCTGATACAGGTCAGGTCCCTGTGAAACTGATACAGGTCAGGTCCCTGTGAAACTGATACAGGTCAGGTCCCCTTGAAACTGATAAAGGTAAGGTCCCCATGAAAATGATACAGGTCAGGTCCCTGTGAAGCTGATACAGGTTGGGTCCCTGTGAAACTGATACAGGTCAGGTCCCCATGAAACTGATACAGGTAAGGTCCCCATGAAACTGATACAGGTCAGGTCCCCATGACACTGATACAGGTCAGGTCCCCGTGAAACTGATACAGGCCAGGTCCCAGTGAAACTGGTACAGGTCAGTTCCCTGTGAAACTGATACAGGCCAGGTCCACGTTAAACTGATATAGGTCAGGTTCATTTGAAACTGATACAGGTCAGGTCTCCGTGAAACTGACACAGGTCAGGTAACAGTGAAACTGATACAGGTCAGGTCCCCATGAAACTGATACAGGTCAGGTCCCTGTGAAGCTGATACAGGTCGGGTCCCGGTGAAACTGATACAGGTCAGGTCCCTGTGAAACTGATACAGGTCAGGTCTCCATGAAACTGATACAGGTCAGGTCCCTGTGAAACTGATACAGGTCAGGTCCCCGTGAAACTGATACAGGTCAGGTCCCCGTTAAACTGATACAGGCCAGGTCCCAGTGAAACTGGTAAAGGTCAGGTCCCCATGAAAATGATACAGGTCAGGTCCCTGTGAAGCTGATACAGGTTGGGTCCCTGTGAAACTGATACAGGTCAGGTCCCTGTGAAACTGATACAGGTCAGGTCCCCATGAAACTGATACAGGTAAGGTCCCCATGAAACTGATACAGGTCAGGTCCCCATGACACTGATACAGGTCAGGTCCCCGTGAAACTGATACAGGCCAGGTCCCAGTGAAACTGGTACAGGTCAGTTCCCTGTGAAACTGATACAGGCCAGGTCCACGTTAAACTGATATAGGTCAGGTTCATTTGAAACTGATACAGGTCAGGTCTCAGTGAAACTGACACAGGTCAGGTAACAGTGAAACTGATACAGGTCAGGTCCCCATGAAACTGATACAGGTCAGGTCCCTGTGAAGCTGATACAGGTCGGGTCCCGGTGAAACTGATACAGGTCAGGTCCCTGTGAAACTGATACAGGTCAGGTCTCCATGAAACTGATACAGGTCAGGTCCCTGTGAAACTGATACAGGTCAGGTCCCCGTGAAACTGATACAGGTCAGGTCCCCGTTAAACTGATACAGGCCAGGTCCCAGTGAAACTGGTAAAGGTCAGGTCCCCATGAAACTGATACAGGTCAGGTCCCTGTGAAACTGATACAGGTCAGGTTCATTTGAAACTGATACGGGTCAGGTCCCAGTGAAACTGATACAGGTCAGGTCCCTGTGAAACTGGTACAGGTCAGGTCCCTGTGAAACCGGTACAGGTCAGGTCCCTGTGAAACTGATACAGGTCAGGTCCCTGTGAAACTGATACAGGTTTGGTCCATGTGAAACTGATACAGGTCAGTTCCCCATGAAATTGATACAGGTCAGGTCCCTGTGAAACTGATACAGGAAAGAACCCTGTGAAACCAATACAGGTCAGGTCCCCGTGAAACTGATACAGGTTAGGTCCCTGTGAAACTATTACAGGCCAGGTCCCCATGGAGCTGTTACAGGTCAGGTCCCTGTGAAACTGATACAAGTCAGGTCCCTGTGAAACTGATACAGGTCAGGTCCCCGTGAAACTGATACAGGTCAGGTCCCTGTGAATTTTATAGAGGTCAGGTCCCTGTGAAACTGATACAGGTCAGGTCCCCATGGAGCTGATACAGGTCAGGTCCATGTGAAACTGATACAGGTCAGTTCCCCATGAAATTGATACAGGTCAGGTCCCTGTGAAACTGATACAGGAAAGAACCCTGTGAAACCAATACAGGTCAGGTCCCCGTGAAACTGATACAGGTTAGGTCCCTGTGAAACTATTACAGGCCAGGTCCCCATGGAGCTGTTACAGGTCAGGTCCCTGTGAATATTATAGAGGTCAGGTCCCTGTGAAACTGATACAGGTCAGGTCCCCATGGAGCTGATACAGGTCAGGTCCCTGTGAAACTGATACAGGTCAGGTCCCCGTGAAACTGATACAGGTAAGAACCCTGTAAAACCAATACAGGTCAGTTCCCCGTGAAACTGATACAGGTTAGGTCCCTGTGAAACTATTTCAGGCCAGGTTCCCATGGAGCTGTTACAGGTCAGGTCCCTGTGAAACTGATACAGGTCAGGTCCCTGTGAAACTGATACAGGTCAGGTCCCCGTGAAACTGATACATGTCAGGTCCCTGTGAAACTGATACAGGTCAGGTTCATTTGAAACTGATACGGGTCAGGTCCCAGTGAAACTGATACAGGTCAGGTCCCTGTGAAACTGGTACAGGTCAGGTCCCTGTGAAACCGGTACAGGTCAGGTCCCTGTGAAACTGATACAGGTCAGGTCCCTGTGAAACTGATACAGGTTTGTTCCATGTGAAACTGATACAGGTCAGTTCCCCATGAAATTGATACAGGTCAGGTCCCTGTGAAACTGATACAGGAAAGAACCCTGTGAAACCAATACAGGTCAGGTCCCCGTGAAACTGATACAGGTTAGGTCCCTGTGAAACTATTACAGGCCAGGTCCCCATGGAGCTGTTACAGGTCAGGTCCCTGTGAAACTGATACAAGTCAGGTCCCTGTGAAACTGATACAGGTCAGGTCCCCGTGAAACTGATACAGGTCAGGTCCCTGTGAATATTATAGAGGTCAGGTTCCTGTGAAACTGTTACAGGTCAGGTCCCCATGGAGCTGATACAGGTCAGGTCCCTGTGAAACTGATACAGGTCAGGTCCCCGTGAAACTGATACAGGTAAGAACCCTGTAAAACCAATACAGGTCAGTTCCCCGTGAAACTGATACAGGTTAGGTCCCTGTGAAACTATTTCAGGCCAGGTTCCCATGGAGCTTTTACAGGTCAGGTCCCTGTGAAACTGATACAGGTCAGGTCCCTGTGAAACTGATACAGGTCAGGTCCCCGTGAAACTGATACATGTCAGGTCCCTGTGAATATTATAGAGGTCAGGTCCCTGTGAAACTGATACAGGTCAGGTTCATTTGAAACTGATACAGGTCAGGTCCCAGTGAAACTGATACAGGTCAGGTCCCTGTGAAACTGGTACAGGTCAGGTCCCTGTGAAGCTGATACAGGTTGGGTCCCTGTGAAACTGATACAGGTCAGGTTCCTGTGAAACTGATACAGGTCAGGTCCCCATGAAACTGATACAGGTAAGGTCCCCATGAAACTGATACAGGTCAGGTCCCCATGACACTGATACAGGTCAGGTCCCCGTGAAACTGATACAGGCCAGGTCCCAGTGAAACTGGTACAGGTCAGTTCCCTGTGAAACTGATACAGGCCAGGTCCCCGTTAAACTGATATAGGTCAGGTTCATTTGAAACTGATACAGGTCAGGTCTCAGTGAAACTGACACAGGTCAGGTAACAGTGAAACTGATACAGGTCAGGTCCCCATGAAACTGATACAGGTCAGGTCCCTGTGAAGCTGATACAGGTCGGGTCCCGGTGAAACTGATACAGGTCAGGTCCCTGTGAAACTGATACAGGTCAGGTCTCCATGAAACTGATACAGGTCAGGTCCCTGTGAAACTGATACAGGTCAGGTCCCCGTGAAACTGATACAGGTCAGGTCCCCGTTAAACTGATACAGGCCAGGTCCCAGTGAAACTGGTACCGTTCAGGTCCCCATGAAACTGATACAGGTCAGGTCCCTGTGAAACTGATACAGGTCAGGTTCATTTGAAACTGATACAGGTCAGGTCCCAGTGAAACTGATACAGGTCAGGTCCCTGTGAAACTGGTACAGGTCAGGTCCCTGTGAAACCGGTACAGGTCAGGTCCCTGTGAAACTGATACAGGTCAGGTCCTTGTGAAACTGATACAGGTTTGGTCCATGTGAAACTGATACAGGTCAGTTCCCCATGAAATTGATACAGGTCAGGTCCCTGTGAAACTGATACAGGAAAGAACCCTGTGAAACCAATACAGGTCAGGTCCCCGTGAAACTGATACAGGTTAGGTCCCTGTGAAACTATTACAGGCCAGGTCCCCATGGAGCTGTTACAGGTCAGGTCCCTGTGAAACTGATACAAGTCAGGTCCCTGTGAAACTGATACAGGTCAGGTCCCCGTGAAACTGATACAGGTCAGGTCCCTGTGAATATTATAGAGGTCAGGTCCCTGTGAAACTGATTCAGGTCCCCATGGAGCTGATACAGGTCAGGTCCCTGTGAAACTGATACAGGTCAGGTCCCCGTGAAACTGATACAGGTAAGAACCCTGTGAAACCAATACAGGTCAGTTCCCCGTGAAACTGATACAGGTTAGGTCCCTGTGAAACTATTTCAGGCCAGGTTCCCATGGAGCTGTTACAGGTCAGGTCCCTGTGAAACTGATACAGGTCAGGTCCCTGTGAAACTGATACAGGTCAGGTCCCCGTGAAACTGATACATGTCAGGTCCCTGTGAATATTATAGAGGTTTGGTCCCTGTGAAACTGATACAGGTCAGGTTCATTTGAAACTGATACAGGTCAGGTCCCAGTGAAACTGATACAGGTCAGGTCCCTGTGAAACTGGTACAGGTCAGGTCCCTGTGAAACCGGTACAGGTCAGGTCCCCATGAAACTGATACAGGTGAGGTCCCTGTGAAACTGATACAGGTGAGGTCCTTGTGAAACTGATACAGGTCAGGTCCCTGTGAAACTGATACAGGTCAGGTCCCCGTGAAACTGATACAGGTCAGGTCCCCGTGAAACTGATACAGGTCAGGTCCCTGTGAATATTATAGAGGTCAGGTCCCCATGAAATTGATACAGGTAGGGTTCATGTGAAACTTATACAGGTCAGGTCCCCGTGAAACTGATACAGGTCAGGTCCCTGTGAATATTATAGAGGTCAGGTCCCTGTGAAACTGATACAGGCTAGGTCCCCATGGAGCTGATACAGGTCAGGTCCCTGTGAAACTGATACAGGTCAGGTCCCTGTGAAACTGATACAGGCCAGGTCCCCGTGAAACTGATAAAGGTAAGGTCCCCATGAAACTGATACAGGTCAGGTCCCTGTGAAGCTGATACAGGTTGGGTCCCCATGAAACTGATACAGGTCAGGTCCCTGTGAAACTGATACAGGTCAGGTCCCCATGAAACTGATACAGGTCAGGTCCCAATGAAACTGATACAGGTCAGGT
This sequence comes from Salvelinus fontinalis, assembly GCF_029448725.1. Lineage (NCBI taxonomy): Eukaryota > Metazoa > Chordata > Actinopteri > Salmoniformes > Salmonidae > Salvelinus > Salvelinus fontinalis. The sequence continues at coordinate 24,697,666 of NC_074699.1, forward strand.
CCCCATGACACTGATACAGGTCAGGTCCCCGTGAAACTGATACAGGCCAGGTCCCTGTGAAACTGATACAGGCCAGGTCCCCGTTAAACTGATACAGGTCAGGTTCATTTGAAACTGATACAGGTCAGGTCTCAGTGAAACTGACACAGGTCAGGTCCCAGTGAAACTGATACAGGTCAGGTCCCCGTGAAACTGATACTGGTCAGGTCCCTGTGAAGCTGATACAGGTTGGGTCCCGGTGAAACTGATACAGGTCAGGTCCCTGTGAAACTGATACAGGTCAGGTCTCCATGAAACTGATACAGGTCAGGTCCCTGTGAAACTGATACAGGTCAGGTCCCCGTGAAACTGATACAGGTCAGGTCCCCGTGAAACTGATACAGGCCAGGTCCCCATGAAACTGATACAGGTCAGGTCCCTGTGAAACTGATACAGGCCAGTCCCCGTGAAACTGATACAGGTCAGGTTCATTTGAAACTGATACATGTCAGGTCCCAGTGAAACTGATACAGGTCAGGTCCCTGTGAAACTGGTACAGGTCAGGTCCCTGTGAAACCGGTACAGGTCAGGTCCCTGTGAAACTGATACAGTTCAGGTCCCTGTAAAACTGATACAGGTTAGGTCCCTGTGAAACTGATACAGGTCAGTTCCCCATGAAATTGATACAGGTCAGGTCCCTGTGAAACTGATACAGGTAAGAACCCTGTGAAACAAATACAGGTCAGGTCCCCGTGAAACTGATACAGGTTAGGTCCCTGTGAATATTATAGAGGTCAGGTCCCTGTGAAACTGATACAGGTCAGGTTCATTTGAAACTGATACAGGTCAGGTCCCAGTGAAACTGATACAGGTCAGGTCCCTGTGAAACTGGTAAAGGTCAGGTCCCTGTGAAACCGGTACAGGTCAGGTCCCCATGAAACTGATACAGGTGAGGTCCCTGTGAAACTGATACAGGTGAGGTCCCTGTGAAACTGATACAGGTCAGGTCCCTGTGAAACTGATACAGGTCAGGTCCCCGTGAAACTGATACAGGTCAGGTCCCCGTGAAACTGATACAGGTCAGGTCCCTGTGAATATTATAGAGGTCAGGTCCCCATGAAATTGATACAGGTAGGGTTCATGTGAAACTTATACAGGTCAGGTCCCCGTGAAACTGATACAGGTCAGGTCCCTGTGAATATTATAGAGGTCAGGTCCCTGTGAAACTGATACAGGCTAGGTCCCCATGGAGCTGATACAGGTCAGGTCCCTGTGAAACTGATACAGGTCAGGTCCCTGTGAAACTGATACAGGTCAGGTCCCCGTGAAACTGATAAAGGTAAGGTCCCCATGAAACTGATACTGGTCAGGTCCCCGTGAAACTGATACAGGTTGGGTCCCCGTGAAACTGGTACAGGTCAGGTCCCTGTGAAACTGATACAGGTCAGGTCCCTGTGAAACTGATACAGGCCAGGTCCCCGTGAAACTGATAAAGGTAAGGTCCCCATGAAACTGATACTGGTCAGGTCCCCGTGAAACTGATACAGGTTGGGTCCCCGTGAAACTGGTACAGGTCAGGTCCCTGTGAAACTGATACAGGTCAGGTCCCTGTGAAACTGATACAGGCCAGGTCCCCATGAAACTGATACAGGTCAGGTTCATTTGAAACTGATACAGGTTAGGTCCCAGTGAAACTGATACAGATCAGGTCCCTGTGAAACTGGTACAGGTCAGGTCCCTGTGAAACCGGTACAGGTCAGGTCCCTGTGAAACTGATACAGTTCAGGTCCCGTTGAAACTGATACAGGTTAGGTCCCTGTGAAACTGATAAAAGGTCAGTTCCCCATGAAATTGATACAGGTCAGGTCCCTGTGAAACTGATACAGGTAAGAACCCTGTGAAATCAATACAGGTCAGGTCCCCGTGAAACTGATACAGGCCAGGTCCCTGTGAAACTGATACAGGCCAGGTCCCCGTTAAACTGATACAGGTCAGGTTCATTTGAAACTGATACAGGTCAGGTCTCAGTGAAACTGACACAGGTCAGGTCCCAGTGAAACTGATACAGGTCAGGTCCCCGTGAAACTGATACTGGTCAGGTCCCTGTGAAGCTGATACAGGTTGGGTCCCGGTGAAACTGATACAGGTCAGGTCCCTGTGAAACTGATACAGGTCAGGTCTCCATGAAACTGAGACAGGTCAGGTCCCTGTGAAACTGATACAGGTCAGGTCCCCGTGAAACTGATACAGGTCAGGTCCCCGTGAAACTGATACAGGTCAGGTCCCCGTGAAACTGATACAGGCCAGGTCCCCATGAAACTGATACAGGTCAGGTCCCTGTGAAACTGATACAGGCCCGTCCCCGTGAAACTGATACAGGTCAGGTTCATTTGAAACTGATACATGTCAGGTCCCAGTGAAACTGATACAGGTCAGGTCCCTGTGAAACTGGTACAGGTCAGGTCCCTGTGAAACCGGTACAGGTCAGGTCCCTGTGAAACTGATACAGTTCAGGTCCCTGTAAAACTGATACAGGTTAGGTCCCTGTGAAACTGATACAGGTCAGTTCCCCATGAAATTGATACAGGTCAGGTCCCTGTGAAACTGATACAGGTAAGAACCCTGTGAAACCAATACAGGTCAGGTCCCCGTGAAACTGATACAGGTTAGGTCCCTGTGAAACTATTACAGGCCAGGTCCCCATGGAGCTGTTACAGGTCAGGTCCCTGTGAAACTGATACAGGTCAGGTCCCTGTGAAACTGATACAGGTCAGGTCCCCGTGAAACTGATACAGGTCAGGTCCCTGTGAATATTATAGAGGTCAGGTCCCTGTGAAACTTATACAGGTCAGGTCCCCATGGAGCTGATACAGGTCAGGTCCCCATGAAACTGATACAGGTCAGGTCCCTGTGAAACTGATACAGGTCAGGTCCCCGTGAAACTGATACAGGTCAGGTCCCTGTGAATATTATAGAGGTCAGGTCCCTGTGAAACTGATACAGGTCAGGTCCCTGTGAAACTGATACAGGTCAGGTCCCCGTGAAACTGATACAGGTTAGGTTCCTGTGAAACTATTACAGGCCAGGTTCCCATGGAGCTGTTACAGGTCAGGTCCCTGTGAAACTGATACAGGTCAGGTCCCCGTGAAACTGATACAGGTCAGGTCCCCGTGAAACTGATACAGGTCAGGTCCCTGTGAATATTATAGAGGTCAGGTCCCTGTGAAACGGATACAGGTCAGGTCCCCATGGAGCTGATACAGGTCAGGTCCCCGTGAAACTGATACAGGTCAGGTCCCTGTGAAACTGATACAGGTCAGGTCCCCGTGAAACTGATACAGGTCAGGTCCCTGTGAATATTATAGAGGTCAGGTCCCCGTGAAACTGATACAGGTCAGGTCCCCATGAAACTGATACATGTCAGGTCCCCGTGAAACTGACACAGGCCACTTCCCCGTGAAACTGATACAGGTCAGGTCCCCATGAAATTGATACAGGTCAGGTCCCTGTGAAACTGATACAGGTCAGAACCCTGTGAAACCAATACAGGTCAGGTCCCCGTGAAACTGATAAAGGTTAGGTCCCTGTGAAACTATTACTGGCCAGGTCCCCATGGAGCTGATACAGGTCAGGTCCCTGTGAAACTGATACAGATCAGGTTCCCGTGAAACTGATACAGGTCAGGTTCATTTGAAACTGATACAGGTCAGGTCTCAGTGAAACTGACACAGGTCAGGTAACAGTGAAACTGATACAGGTCAGGTCCCCGTGAAACTGATACAGGTCAGGTCCCTGTGAAGCTGATACAGGTCGGGTCCCGGTGAAACTGATACAGGTCGGGTCCCTGTGAAACTGATACAGGTCAGGTCTCCATGAAACTGATACAGGTCAGGTCCCTGTGAAACTGATACAGGTCAGGTCCCCGTGAAACTGATACAGGTCAGGTCCCCGTGAAACTGATACAGGCCAGGTCCCTGTGAAACTGATACAGGCCAGGTCCCCGTGAAACTGATACAGGTCAGATCCCCATGAAACTGATAAATGTCAGGTCCCTGTGAAACTGATACAGGTCAGGTCCCTGTGAAACTGGGACAGGTCACGTCCCAAAGAAACTGATACAGGTCAGGTCCCTGTGAAACTGGTACAGGTCAGGTCACAGTGAAACTGATACAGGTCAGGTCCCCATGAAACTGATACAGGTCAGGTCCCCGTAAAACTGATACAGGTCAGATCCCTGTGAAACCAATACAGGTCAGGTCCCCGTGAAACTGATACAGGTTAGGTTCCTGTGAAACTGATACAGGTCAGGTCCCCATGAAACTGATACAGGTCAGGTCCCTGTGAAACTGATACAGGTCAGGTCCCTGTGAAACTGGTACAGGTCAGTTCCCCATGAAACTGATACAGGTCAGGTACCTGTGAAACCAATACAGGCAAGGTCCCCGTGAAACTGATACAGGTCAGATTCATTTGAAACTGATACAGGTCAGGTCCCAGTGAAACTGAAATAGGTCCGGTCCCCATGAAACTGATAAAGGTCAGGTCCCCATGAAACTGATACAGGTCAGGTCCCTGTGAAACTGATACAGGTCAGGTCCCCGTGAAACTGATACAGGTCAGGTCCCTGTGAATATTATAGAGGTCAGGTCCCTGTGAAACTGATACAGATAGGGTTCATGTGAAACTGATACAGGTCAGGTCCCCGTGAAACTGATACAGGTCAGGTCCCCATGAAACTGATACATGTCAGGTCCCCGTGAAACTGACACAGGCCAGTTCCCCATGAAACTGATACAGGTCAGGTCCCCATGAAATTGATACAGGTCAGGTCCCTGTGAAACTGATACAGGTCAGAACCCTATGAAACCAATACAAGTCAGGTCCCCGTGAAACTGATACAGGTTAGGTCCCTGTGAAACTATTACTGACCAGGTCCCCATGGAGCTGATACAGGTCAGGTCCCTGTGAAACTGATACAGGTCAGGTCCCCGTGAAACTGATAAAGATCAGGTCCCCGTGAAACTGATACAGGTCAGGTCCCTGTGAAACTGATACAGGTCAGGTCCCTGTGAAACTTACACAGGTCAGGTCCCTGTGAAACTGATACAGGTCAGGTCTCCATGAAACTGATAAATGTCAGGTCCCCATGAAACTGGTACAGGTCAGGTCCCCTGAAACTGATACAGGTCAGATCCCCATGAAACTGATACAGGTCAGATCCCCATGAAACTGATAAATGTCAGGTCCCTGTGAAACTGATACAGGTCAGGTCCCTGTGAAACTGGGACAGGTCACGTCCCAAAGAAACTGATACAGGTCAGGTCCCCGTAAAACTGATACATGTCAGATCCCTGTGAAACCAATACAGGTCAGGTCCCCATGAAACTGATAAAGGGTTAGGTTCCTGTGAAACTGATACAGGTCAGGTCTCATGAAACTGATACAGGTCAGGTCCCTGTGAAACTGGTACAGGTCAGTTCCCCATGAAACTGATACAGGTCAGGTCCCCGTGAAACTGATACAGTTCAGGTCCCTGTGAAACTGATATAGGTCAGGTCCCTGTGAAACTGATACAGGTCAGGTCCCTGTGAAACTGATACAGGGCAGGTCTCCATGAAACTGATACAGGTCAAGTCCCTGTGAAACTATTACAGGCCAGGTCCCAGTGAAACTGGTACAGGTTTGGTCCCCATGAAACTGATACAGGTCAGGTCCCCATGAAACTGATACAGGTCAGGTCCCTGTGAATATTATAGAGGTCAGGTCCCTGTGAAACTGATACAGGTCAGGTCTCTGTGAAACTGATACAGGTCAGTTTCCTGTGAGATTGATACAGGTCAGGTCCCCATTAAACTGATACAGGTCAGCTCCCCATGAAACTGATACAGGTCAGGTCCCTGTGAAACTGATACAGGTCAGGTCCCTGTGAAACCAATACAGGTCTGGTCCCTGTGAAACTGATACAGGTTAGGTTCCTGTGAAACTGATACATGTCAGGTCCCCATGAAACTGATACAGGTCAGGTCCCTGTGAAACTGATACAGGTCAGGTCCCTGTGAAACTGATACAGGTCAGGTCTCCATGAAACTGATACAGGTCAAGTCCCTGTGAAACTATTACAGGCCAGGTCCCAGTGAAACTGGTACAGGTCAGGTCCCCATGAAACTGATACAGGTCAGTTCCCTGTGAACATTATACAGGTCAGATCCCTGTGAAACTGGTACAGGTCAGGTCCCCATGAAACTGATACAGGTGAGGTCCCCTTGAAACTGATACAGGTAGGGTTCGTGTGAAACTGATACAAGTCAGGTCCCCATGAAACTGATACAGGTCAGGTCCCCGTGAAACTGATACAGGCCAGGTCCCAGTGAAACTGGTACAGGTTTCGTCCCCATGAAACTGATACAGGTCAGGTCCCCATGAAACTGATACAGGTCAGGTCCCTGTGAATATTATAGAGGTCAGGTCCCTGTGAAACTGATACAGGTCAGGTCTCTGTGAAACTGATACAGGTCAGGTCCCCGTGAAACTGATACAGGTCAGGTCCCTGTGAAACCAATACAGGTCAGGTCCCCGTGAAACTGATACAGGTTAGGTCCCTGTGAAACTATTACAGGCCAGGTCCCCATGGAGCTGTTACAGGTCAGGTCCCTGTGAAACTGATACAGGTCAGGTCCCTGTGAAACTGATACAGGTCAGTTCCCCGTGAAACTGATACAGGTCAGGTCCCTGTGAATATTATAGAGGTCAGGTCCCTGTGAAACTGATACAGGTCAGGTCCCCATGGAGCTGATACAGGTCAGGTCCCTGTGAAACTGATACAGGTCAGGTCCCTGTGAAACTGATACAGGTCAGGTCCCCGTGAAACTGATACAGGTCAGGTCCCTGTGAATATTATAGAGGTCAGGTCCCTGTGAAACTGATACAGGTAGGGTTCATGTGAAACTGATACAGGTCAGGTCCCCGTGAAACTGATACAGGTCAGGTCCCCGTGAAACTGATACAGGTCAGGTCCCTGTGAAACCAATACAGGTCAGGTCCCCGTGAAACTGATACAGGTTAGGTCCCTGTGAAACTATTACAGGCATGGTCCCCATGGAGCTGTTACAGGTCAGGTCCCTGTGAAACTGATACAGGTCAGGTCCCTGTGAAACTGATACAGGTCAGTTCCCCGTGAAACTGATACAGGTCAGGTCCCTGTGAATATTATAGAGGTCAGGTCCCTGTGAAACTGATACAGGTCAGGTCCCTGTGAATATTATAGAGGTCAGGTCCCTGTGAAACTGATACAGGTAGGGTTCATGTGAAACTGATACAGGTCAGGTCCCCGTGAAACTGATACAGGTCAGGTCCCCATGAAACTGATACAGGTCAGGTCCCCATGAAACTGATACAGGTCAGGTCCCCGTGAAACTGACACAGGCCAGTTCCCCGTGAAACTGATACAGGTCAGGTCCCCATGAAATTGATACAGGTCAGGTCCCTGTGAAACTGATACAGGTCAGAACCCTGTGAAACCAATACAGGTCAGGTCCCCATGAAACTGATACAGGTTAGGTCCCTGTGAAACTATTACATGCCAGGTCCCCATGGAGCTGATACAGGTCAGGTCCCTGTGAAACTGATACAGGTAAGGTCCCCGTGAAACTGATACAGGTCAGGTTCATTTGAAACTGATACAGGTCAGGTCCCAGTGAAACTGATACAGGTCAGGTCCCCATGAAACTGATAAAGGTCAGGTCCCCGTGAAACTGATACAGGTCAGGTCCCTGTGAAACTGATACAGGTCGGGTCCCTGTGAAACGTATACAGGTCAGG